>NW_027194906.1:0-260114 GCF_032444005.1 Ranitomeya imitator
GAACAAGAAAAAAAATTTTAACCAGTCATCGTTCTCACAACACTGAGGACCAGTCATTCGAAATGACTTCTCCATGCATTTTATGCATTGGTAAAAGCACTATGATGAAAAGTGTGATATGTTTTCAGGTATCTCCTATACTAATAGAGCCACATGCTCACCGGTTTGCCACATGATGTAGGCCTATGGAGACTGAACATGAAACCACCAAAAATTTTAACCAGTCATCGTTCTCACAACACTGAGGACCAGTCATTCGAAATGACTTCTCCATGCATTTTATGCATTGGTAAAGCACTATGATGAAAAGTGTGATATGATTTTCAGGTATACTCCCCTATACTATAGAGCCACATGCCTCCTGCCGGTTTGCCACTGATGTAGGGCCTATGGACTGAACAAGAAACCACCAAAAATTTTAACCAGTCATCGTTCTCACAACACTGAGGACCAGTCATTCGAAATGACTTCTCCATGCATTTTATGCATTGGTAAAAGCACTATGATGAAAAGTGTGATATGTTTTCAGGTATCTCCTATACTAATAGAGCCACATGCTCACCGGTTTGCCACATGATGTAGGGCCTATGGGAACTGAACAAGAAACCACCAAAAATTTTAACCAGTCATCGTTCTCACACACTGAGGACCAGTCATTCGAAATGACTTCTCCATGCATTTTATGCATTGGTAAAAGCACTATGATGAAAAGTGTGATATGTTTTCAGGTATCTCCTATACTAATAGAGCCACATGCTCACCGGTTTGCCACATGATGTAGGCCTATGGACTGAACAAGAAACCACCAAAAATTTTAACCAGTCATCGTTCTCACAACACTGAGGACCAGTCATTCGAAATGACTTCTCCATGCATTTTATGCATTGGTAAAAGCACTATGATGAAAAGTGTGATATGTTTTCAGGTATCTCCTATACTAATAGAGCCACATGCTCACCGGTTTGCCACATGATGTAGGCCTATGGACTGAACAAGAAACCACCAAAAATTTTAACCAGTCATCGTTCTCACAACACTGAGGACCAGTCATTCGAAATGACTTCTCCATGCATTTTATGCATTGGTAAAAGCACTATGATGAAAAGTGTGATATGTTTTCAGGTATCTCCTATACTAATAGAGCCACCATGCTCACCGGTTTTGCCACATGATGTAGGGCCTATGGACCTGAACAAGAAACCACCAAAAATTTTAACCAGTCATCGTTCTCACAACACTGAGGACCAGTCATTCGAAATGACTTCTCCATGCATTTTATGCATTGGTTAAAAGCACTATGATGAAAAGTGTGATATGTTTTCAGGTATCTCCTATACTAATAGAGCCACATGCTCACCGGTTTGCCACATGATGTAGGCCTATGGACTGAACAAGAAACCACCAAAATTTTAACCAGTCATCGTTCTCACAACACTGAGGACCAGTCATTCGAAATGACTTCTCCATGCATTTTATGCATTGGTAAAAGCACTATGATGAAAAGTGTGATATGTTTTCAGGTATCTCCTATACTAATAGAGCCCACATGCTCACCGGTTTGCCACATGATGTAGGCCTATGGACTGAACAAGAAACCACCAAAAATTTTAACCAGTCATCGTTCTCACAACACTGAGGACCAGTCATTCGAAATGACTTCTCCATGCATTTTATGCATTGGTAAAAGCACTATGATGAAAAGTGTGATATGTTTTCAGGTATCTCCTATACTAATAGAGCCACATGCTCACCGGTTTGCCACATGATGTAGGCCTATGGACTGAACAAGAAACCACCAAAAATTTTAACCAGTCATCGTTCTCACAACACTGAGGACCAGTCATTCGAAATGACTTCTCCATGCATTTTTATGCATTGGTAAAAGCACTATGATGAAAAGTGTGATATGTTTTCAGGTATCTCCTATACTAATAGAGCCACATGCTCACCGGTTTGCCACATGATGTAGGCCTATGGACTGAACAAGAAACCACCAAAAATTTTAACCAGTCATCGTTCTCACAACACTGAGGACCAGTCATTCGAAATGACTTCTCCATGCATTTTATGCATTGGTAAAAGCACTATGATGAAAAGTTGTGATATGTTTTCAGGTATCTCCTATACTAATAGAGCCACATTGCTCACCGGTTTGCCACATGATGTAGGCCTATGGACCTGAACAAGAAACCACCAAAAATTTTAACCAGTCATCGTTCTCACAACACTGAGGACCAGTCATTCGAAATGACTTCTCCATGCATTTTATGCATTGGTAAAAGCACTATGATGAAAAGTGTGATATGTTTTCAGGTATCTCCTATACTAATAGAGCCACATGCTCACCGGTTTTGCCACATGATGTAGGCCTATGGACTGAACAAGAAACCACCAAAAATTTTAACCAGTCATCGTTCTCACAACACTGAGGACCAGTCATTCGAAATGACTTCTCCATGCATTTTATGCATTGGTAAAAGCACTATGATGAAAAGTGTGATAATGTTTTCAGGTATCTCCTATACTAATAGAGCCACATGCTCACCGGTTTGCCACATGATGTAGGCCTATGGACTGAACAAGAAACCACCAAAAATTTTAACCAGTCATCGTTCTCACAACACTGAGGACCAGTCATTCGAAATGACTTCTCCATGCATTTTATGCATTGGTAAAAGCACTATGATTGAAAGTGTGATATGTTTTCAGGTATCTCCTATACTAATAGAGCCACATGCTCACCGGTTTGCCACATGATGTAGGCCTATGGACTGAACAAGAAACCACCAAAAATTTTAACCAGTCATCGTTCTCACAACACTGAGGACCAGTCATTCGAAATGACTTCTCCATGCATTTTATGCATTGGTAAAAGCACTATGATGAAAAGTGTGATATGTTTTCAGGTATCTCCTATACTAATAGAGCCACATGCTCACCGGTTTGCCACATGATGTAGGCCTATGGACTGAACAAGAAACCACCAAAAATTTTAACCAGTCATCGTTCTCACAACACTGAGGACCAGTCATTCGAAATGACTTCTCCATGCATTTTATGCATTGGTAAAAGCACTATGATGAAAAGTGTGATATGTTTTCAGGTATCTCCTATACTAATAGAGCCACATGCTCACCGGTTTGCCACATGATGTAGGCCTATGGACTGAACAAGAAACCACCAAAAATTTTAACCAGTCATCGTTCTCACAACACTGAGGACCAGTCATTCGAAATGACTTCTCCATGCATTTTATGCATTGGTAAAAGCACTATGATGAAAAGTGTGATATGTTTTCAGGTATCTCCTATACTAATAGAGCCACAATGCTCACCGGTTTGCCACATGATGTAGGCCTATGGACTGAACAAGAAACCACCAAAAATTTTAACCAGTCATCGTTCTCACAACACTGAGGACCAGTCATTCGAAATGACTTCTCCATGCATTTTATGCATTGGTAAAAGCACTATGATGAAAAGTGTGATATGTTTTCAGGTATCTCCTATACTAATAGAGCCACATGCTCACCGGTTTGCCACATGATGTAGGCCTATGGACTGAACAAGAAACCACCAAAAATTTTAACCAGTCATCGTTCTCACAACACTGAGGACCAGTCATTCGAAATGACTTCTCCATGCATTTTATGCATTGGTAAAAGCACTATGATGAAAAGTGTGATATGTTTTCAGGTATCTCCTATACTAATAGAGCCACATGCTCACCGGTTTGCCACATGATGTAGGCCTATGGACTGAACAAGAAACCACCAAAAATTTTAACCAGTCATCGTTCTCACAACACTGAGGACCAGTCATTCGAAATGACTTCTCCATGCATTTTATGCATTGGTAAAAGCACTATGATGAAAAGTGTGATATGTTTTCAGGTATCTCCTATACTAATAGAGCCACATGCTCACCGGTTTGCCACATGATGTAGGCCTATGGACCTGAACAAGAAACCACCAAAAATTTTAACCAGTCATCGTTCTCACAACACTGAGGACCAGTCATTCGAAATGACTTCTCCATGCATTTTATGCATTGGTAAAAGCACTATGATGAAAAGTGTGATATGTTTTCAGGTATCTCCTATACTAATAGAGCCACATGCTCACCGGTTTGCCACATGATGTAGGCCTATGGACCTGAACAAGAAACCACCAAAAATTTTAACCAGTCATCGTTCTCACAACACTGAGGACCAGTCATTCGAAATGACTTCTCCATGCATTTTATGCATTGGTAAAAGCACTATGATGAAAAGTGTGATGTTTTCAGGTATCTCCTATACTAATAGAGCCACATGCTCACCGGTTTGCCACATGATGTAGGCCTATGGACTGAACAAGAAACCACCAAAAAATTTTAACCAGTCATTCGTTCTCACAACACTGAGGACCAGTCATTCGAAATGACTTCTCCATGCATTTTATGCATTGGTAAAAGCACTATGATGAAAAGTGTGATATGTTTTCAGGTATCTCCTATACTAATAGAGCCACATGCTCACCGGTTTGCCACATGATGTAGGCCTATGGACCTGAACAAGAAACCACCAAAAATTTTAACCAGTCATCGTTCTCACAACACTGAGGACCAGTCATTCGAAATGACTTCTCCATGCATTTTATGCATTGGTAAAAGCACTATGAATGAAAAGTGTGATATGTTTTCAGGTATCTCCTATACTAATAGAGCCACATGCTCACCGGTTTGCCACATGATGTAGGCCTATGGACCTGAACAAGAACCACCAAAAATTTTAACCAGTCATCGTTCTCACAACACTGAGGACCAGTCATTCGAAATGACTTCTCCATGCATTTTATGCATTGGTAAAAGCACTATGATGAAAAGTGTGATATGTTTTCAGGTATCTCCTATACTAATAGAGCCAACCATGCCTCACCGGGTTTGCCACATGATGAAGGCCTATGGACTGAACAAGAAACCACCAAAATTTTAACCAGTCATCGTTCTCACAACACTGAGGACCAGTCATTCGAAATGACTTCTCCATGCATTTTATGCATTGGTAAAAGCACTATGATGAAAAGTGTGATATGTTTTCAGGTATCTCCTATACTAATAGAGCCACATGCTCACCGGTTTGCCACATGATGTAAGCCTATGGACTGAACAAGAAACCACCAAAAATTTTAACCAGTCATCGTTCTCACAACACTGAGGACCAGTCATTCAAAATGACTTCTCCATGCATTTTATGCATTGGTAAAAGCACTATGATGAAAAGTGTGATATGTTTTCAGGTATCTCCTATACTAATAGAGCCACATGCTCACCGGTTTGCCACATGATGTAGGCCTATGGACTGAACAAGAAACCACCAAAAATTTTAACCAGTCATCGTTCTCACAACACTGAGGACCAGTCATTCGAAATGACTTCTCCATGCATTTTATGCATTGGTAAAAGCACTATGATGAAAAGTGTGATATGTTTTCAGGTATCTCCTATACTAATAGAGCCACATGCTCACCGGTTTTGCCACATGATGTAGGCCTATGGACTGAACAAGAAACCACCAAAATTTTTAACCAGTCATCGTTCTCACAACACTGAGGACCAGTCATTCGAAATGACTTCTCCATGCATTTTATGCATTGGTAAAAGCACTATGATGAAAAGTGTGATATGTTTTCAGGTATCTCCTATACTAATAGAGCCACATGCTCACCGGTTTGCCACATGATGTAGGCCTATGGACTGAACAAGAAACCACCAAAATTTTAACCAGTCATCGTTCTTCACAACACTGAGAACCAGTCATTCGAAATTACTTCTCCATGCATTTTATGCATTGGTAAAAAGCACTATGATGAAAAGTGTGATATGTTTTCAGGTATCTCCTATACTAATAGAGCCACATGCTCACCGGTTTGCCACATGATGTAGGCCTATGGACTGAACAAGAAACCACCAAAAATTTTAACCAGTCATCGTTCTCACAACACTGAGGACCAGTCATTCGAAATGACTTCTCCATGCATTTTATGCATTGGTAAAAGCACTATGATGAAAAGTGTGATATGTTTTCAGGTATCTCCTATACTAATAGAGCCACATGCTCACCGGTTTGCCACATGATGTAGGGCCTATGGACTGAACAAGAAACCACCAAAAATTTTAACCAGTCATCGTTCTCACAACACTGAGGACCAGTCATTCGAAATGACTTCTCCATGCATTTTATGCATTGGTAAAAGCACTATGATGAAAAGTGTGATATGTTTTCAGGTATCTCCCTATACTAATAGAGCCACATGCTCACCGGTTTGCCACATGATGTAGGCCTATGGAACTGAACAAGAAACCACCAAAAATTTTAACCAGTCATCGTTCTCACAACACTGAGGACCAGTCATTCGAAATGACTTCTCCATGCATTTTATGCATTGGTAAAAGCACTATGATGAAAAGTGTGATATGTTTTCAGGTATCTCCTATACTAATAGAGCCACATGCTCACCGGTTTGCCACATGATGTAGGCCTATGGACTGAACAAGAAATCACCAAAAATTTTAACCAGTCATCGTTCTCACAACACTGAGGACCAGTCATTCGAAATGACTTCTCCATGCATTTTATGCATTGGTAAAAGCACTATGATGAAAAGTGTGATATGTTTTCAGGTATCTCCTATACTAATAGAGCCACATGCTCACCGGTTTTGCCACATGATGTAGGCCTATGGACTGAACAAGAAACCACCAAAAATTTTAACCAGTCATCGTTCTCACAACACTGAGGACCAGTCATTCGAAATGACTTCTCCATGCATTTTATGCATTGGTAAAAGCACTATGATGAAAAGTGTGATATGTTTTCAGGTATCTCCTATACTAATAGAGCCACATGCTCACCGGTTTGCCACATGATGTAGGTCTATGGACTGAACAAGAAACCACCAAAAATTTTAACCAGTCATCGTTCTCACAACACTGAGGACCAGTCATTCGAAATGACTTCTCCATGCATTTTATGCATTGGTAAAAGCACTATGATGAAAAGTGTGATATGTTTTCAGGTATCTCCTATACTAATACAGCCACATGCTCACCGGTTTGCCACATGATGTAGGCCTATGGACTGAACAAGAAACCACCAAAAATTTTAACCAGTCATCGTTCTCACAACACTGAGGACCAGTCATTCGAAATGACTTCTCCATGCATTTTATGCATTGGTAAAAGCACTATGATGAAAAGTGTGATATGTTTTCAGGTATCTCCTATACTAATAGAGCCACATGCTCACCGGTTTGCCACATGATGTAGGCCTATGGACTGAACAAGAAACCACCAAAAATTTTAACCAGTCCATCGTTCTCACAACACTGAGGACCAGTCATTCGAAATGACTTCTCCATGCATTTTATGCATTGGTAAAAGCACTATGATGAAAAGTGTGATATGTTTTCAGGTATCTCCTATACTAATAGAGCCACATGCTCACCGGTTTGCCACATGATGTAGGCCTATGGACTGAACAAGAAACCACCAAAAATTTTAACCAGTCATCGTTCTCACAACACTGAGGACCAGTCATTCGAAATGACTTCTCCATGCATTTTATGCATTGGTAAAAGCACTATGATGAAAAGTGTGATATGTTTTCAGGTATCTCCTATACTAATAGAGCCACATGCTCACCGGTTTGCCACATGATGTAGGCCTATGGACTGAACAAGAAACCACCAAAAATTTTAACCAGTCATCGTCCTCACAACACTGAGGACCAGTCATTCGAAATGACTTCTCCATGCATTTTATGCATTGGTAAAAGCACTATGATGAAAAGTGTGATATGTTTTCAGGTATCTCCTATTACTAATAGAGCCACATTGCTCACCGGTTTGCCACATGATGTAGGCCTATGGACTGAACAA
Source organism: Ranitomeya imitator (assembly GCF_032444005.1). Taxonomy (NCBI): domain Eukaryota; kingdom Metazoa; phylum Chordata; class Amphibia; order Anura; family Dendrobatidae; genus Ranitomeya; species Ranitomeya imitator. The sequence continues at coordinate 7,919 of NW_027194906.1, forward strand.
GAAACCACCAAAAACTTTAACCAGTCATCGTTCTCACAACACTGAGGACCCAGTCATTCGAAATGACTTCTCCATGCATTTTATGCATTGGTAAAAGCACTATGATGAAAAGTGTGATATGTTTTCAGGTATCTCCTTATACTAATAGAGCCACATGCTCACCGGTTTGCCACATGATGTAGGCCTATGGACTGAACAAGAAACCACCAAAAATTTTAACCAGTCATCGTTCTCACAACACTGAGGACCAGTCATTCGAAATGACTTCTCCATGCATTTTATGCATTGGTAAAAGCACTATGATGAAAAGTGTGATATGTTTTCAGGTATCTCCTATACTAATAGAGCCACATGCTCACCGGTTTGCCACATGATGTAGGCCTATGGACTGAACAAGAAACCACCAAAAACTTTAACCAGTCATTCGTTCTTACAACACTGAGGACCAGTCATTCGAAATGACTTCTCCATGCATTTTATGCATTGGTAAAAGCACTATGATGAAAAAGTGTGATATGTTTTCAGGTATCTCCTATACTAATAGAGCCACATGCTCACCGGTTTGCCACATGATGTTGGCCTATGGACTGAACAAGAAACCACCAAAAATTTTAACCAGTCATCGTTCTCACAACACTGAGGACCAGTCATTCGAAATGACTTCTCCATGCATTTTATGCATTGGTAAAAGCACTATGATGAAAAGTGTGATATGTTTTCAGGTATCTCCTATACTAATAGAGCCACATGCTCACCGGTTTGCCACATGATGTAGGCCTATGGACTGAACAAGAAACCACCAAAAATTTTAACCAGTCATCGTTCTCACAACACTGAGGACCAGTCATTCGAAATGACTTCTCCATGCATTTTATGCATTGGTAAAAGCACTGTGATGAAAAGTGTGATATGTTTTCAGGTATCTCCTATACTAATAGAGCCACATGCTCACCGGTTTGCCACATGATGTAGGCCTATGGACTGAACAAGAAACCACCAAAAATTTTAACCAGTCATCGTTCTCACAACACTGAGGACCAGTCATTCGAAATGACTTCTCCATGCATTTTATGCATTGGTAAAAGCACTATGATGAAAAGTGTGATATGTTTTCAGGTATCTCCTATACTAATAGAGCCACATGCTCACCGTTTGCCACATGATGTAGGCCTATGGACTGAACAAGAAACCACCAAAAATTTTAACCAGTCATCGTTCTCACAACACTGAGGACCAGTCATTCGAAATGACTTCTCCATGCATTTTATGCATTGGTAAAAGCACTATGATGAAAAGTGTGATATGTTTTCAGGTATCTCCTATACTAATAGAGCCACATGCTCACCGGTTTGCCACATGATGTAGGCCTATGGACTGAACAAGAAACCACCAAAAATTTTAACCAGTCATCGTTCTCACAACACTGAGGACCAGTCATTCGAAATGACTTCTCCATGCATTTTATGCATTGGTAAAAGCACTATAATGAAAAGTGTGATATGTTTTCAGGTATCTCCTATACTAATAGAGCCAAATGCTCACCGTTTGCCACATGATGTAGGCCTATGGACTGAACAAGAAACCACCAAAAATTTTAACCAGTCATCGTTCTCACAACACTGAGGACCAGTCATTCGAAATGACTTCTCCATGCATTTTATGCATTGGTAAAAGCACTATGATGAAAAGTGTGATATGTTTTCAGGTATCTCCTATACTAATAGAGCCACATGCTCACCGGTTTGCCACATGATGAAGGCCTATGGACTGAACAAGAAACCACCAAAAATTTTAACCAGTCATCGTTCTCACAACACTGAGGACCAGTCATTCGAAATGACTTCTCCATGCATTTTATGCATTGGTAAAAGCACTATGATGAAAAGTGTGATATGTTTTCAGGTATCTCCTATACTAATAGAGCCACATGCTCACCGGTTTGCCACATGATGTAAGCCTATGGACTGAACAAGAAACCACCAAAAATTTTAACCAGTCATCGTTCTCACAACACTGAGGACCAGTCATTCGAAATGACTTCTCCATGCATTTTATGCATTGGTAAAAGCACTATGATGAAAAGTGTGATATGTTTTCAGGTATCTCCTATACTAATAGAGCCACATGCTCACCGGTTTGCCACATGATGTTAGGCCTATGGACTGAACAAGAAACCACCAAAAATTTTAACCAGTCATCGTTCTCACAACACTGAGGACCAGTCATTCGAAATGACTTCTCCATGCATTTTATGCATTGGTAAAAGCACTATGATGAAAAGTGTGAATATGTTTTCAGGTATCTCCCTATACTAATAGAGCCACATGCTCACCGGTTTGCCACATGATGTAGGCCTATGGACTGAACAAGAAACCACCAAAAATTTTAACCAGTCATCGTTCTCACAACACTGAGGACCAGTCATTCGAAATGACTTCTCCATGCATTTTATGCATTGGTAAAAGCACTATGATGAAAAGTGTGATATGTTTTCAGGTATCTCCTATACTAATAGAGCCACATGCTCACCGGTTTGCCACATGATGTAGGCCTATGGACTGAACAAGAAACCACCAAAAATTTTAACCAGTCATCGTTCTCACAACACTGAGGACCAGTCATTCGAAATGACTTCTCCATGCATTTTATGCATTGGTAAAAGCACTATTGATGAAAAGTGTGATATGTTTTCAGGTATCTCCTATACTAATAGAGCCACATGCTCACCGGTTTGCCACATGATGTAGGCCTATGGACTGAACAAGAAATCACCAAAAATTTTAACCAGTCATCGTTCTCACAACACTGAGGACCAGTCATTCGAAATGACTTCTCCATGCATTTTATGCATTGGTAAAAGCACTATGATGAAAAGTGTGATATGTTTTCAGGTATCTCCTATACTAATAGAGCCACATGCTCACCGGTTTGCCACATGATGTAGGCCTATGGACTGAACAAGAAACCACCAAAAATTTTAACCAGTCATCGTTCTCACAACACTGAGGACCAGTCATTCGAAATGACTTCTCCATGCATTTTATGCATTGGTAAAAGCACTATGATGAAAAGTGTGATATGTTTTCAGGTATCTCCTATACTAATAGAGCCACATGCTCACCGGTTTGCCACATGATGTAGGTCTATGGACTGAACAAGAAACCACCAAAAATTTTAACCAGTCATCGTTCTCACAACACTGAGGACCAGTCATTCGAAATGACTTCTCCATGCATTTTATGCATTGGTAAAAGCACTATGATGAAAAGTGTGATATGTTTTCAGGTATCTCCTATACTAATACAGCCACATGCTCACCGGTTTGCCACATGATGTAGGCCTATGGACTGAACAAGAAACCACCAAAATTTTAACCAGTCATCGTTCTCACAACACTGAGGACCAGTCATTCGAAATGACTTCTCCATGCATTTTATGCATTGGTAAAAGCACTATGATGAAAAGTGTGATTATGTTTTCAGGTATCTCCTATACTAATAGAGCCACATGCTCACCGGTTTGCCACATGATGTAGGCCTATGGACTGAACAAGAAACCACCAAAAATTTTAACCAGTCATCGTTCTCACAACACTGAGGACCAGTCATTCGAAATGACTTCTCCATGCATTTTATGCATTGGTAAAAGCACTATGATGAAAAGTGTGATATGTTTTCAGGTATCTCCTATACTAATAGAGCCACATGCTCACCGGTTTGCCACATGATGTAGGCCTATGGACTGAACAAGAAACCACCAAAAATTTTAACCAGTCATCGTTCTCACAACACTGAGGACCAGTCATTCGAAATGACTTCTCCATGCATTTTATGCATTGGTAAAAGCACTATGATGAAAAGTGTGATATGTTTTCAGGTATCTCCCTATACTAATAGAGCCACATGCTCACCGGTTTGCCACATGATGTAGGCCTATGGACTGAACAAGAAACCACCAAAATTTTAACCAGTCATCGTCCTCACAACACTGAGGACCAGTCATTCGAAATGACTTCTCCATGCATTTTATGCATTGGTAAAAGCACTATGATGAAAAGTGTGATATGTTTTCAGGTATCTCCTATACTAATAGAGCCACATGCTCACCGGTTTGCCACATGATGTAGGCCTATGGACTGAACAAGAAACCACCAAAAACTTTAACCAGTCATCGTTCTCACAACACTGAGGACCAGTCATTCGAAATGACTTCTCCATGCATTTTATGCATTGGTAAAAGCACTATGATGAAAAGTGTGATATGTTTTCAGGTATCTCCTATACTAATAGAGCCACATGCTCACCGGTTTGCCACATGATGTAGGCCTATGGACTGAACAAGAAACCACCAAAAATTTTAACCAGTCATCGTTCTCACAACACTGAGGACCAGTCATTCGAAATGACTTCTCCATGCATTTTATGCATTGGTAAAAGCACTATGATGAAAAGTGTGATATGTTTTCAGGTATCTCCTATACTAATAGAGCCACATGCTCACCGGTTTGCCACATGATGTAGGCCTATGGACTGAACAAGAAACCACCAAAAACTTTAACCAGTCATCGTTCTTACAACACTGAGGACCAGTCATTCGAAATGACTTCTCCATGCATTTTATGCATTGGTAAAAGCACTATGATGAAAAGTGTGATATGTTTTCAGGTATCTCCTATACTAATAGAGCCACATGCTCACCGGTTTGCCACATGATGTTGGCCTATGGACTGAACAAGAAACCACCAAAAATTTTAACCAGTCATCGTTCTCACAACACTGAGGACCAGTCATTCGAAATGACTTCTCCATGCATTTTATGCATTGGTAAAAGCACTATGATGAAAAGTGTGATATGTTTTCAGGTATCTCCTATACTAATAGAGCCACATGCTCACCGGTTTGCCACATGATGTAGGCCTATGGACTGAACAAGAAACCACCAAAAATTTTAACCAGTCATCGTTCTCACAACACTGAGGACCAGTCATTCGAAATGACTTCTCCATGCATTTTATGCATTGGTAAAAGCACTGTGATGAAAAGTGTGATATGTTTTCAGGTATCTCCTATACTAATAGAGCCACATGCTCACCGGTTTGCCACATGATGTAGGCCTATGGACTGAACAAGAAACCACCAAAAATTTTAACCAGTCATCGTTCTCACAACACTGAGGACCAGTCATTCGAAATGACTTCTCCATGCATTTTATGCATTGGTAAAAGCACTATGATGAAAAGTGTGATATGTTTTCAGGTATCTCCTATACTAATAGAGCCACATGCTCACCGGTTTGCCACATGATGTAGGCCTATGGACTGAACAAGAAACCACCAAAAATTTTAACCAGTCATCGTTCTCACAACACTGAGGACCAGTCATTCGAAATGACTTCTCCATGCATTTTATGCATTGGTAAAAGCACTATGATGAAAAGTGTGATATGTTTTCAGGTATCTCCTATACTAATAGAGCCACATGCTCACCGGTTTGCCACATGATGTAGGCCTATGGACTGAACAAGAAACCACCAAAAATTTTAACCAGTCATCGTTCTCACAACACTGAGGACCAGTCATTCGAAATGACTTCTCCATGCATTTTATGCATTGGTAAAAGCACTATAATGAAAAGTGTGATATGTTTTCAGGTATCTCCTATACTAATAGAGCCAAATGCTCACCGGTTTGCCACATGATGTAGGCCTATGGACTGAACAAGAAACCACCAAAAATTTTAACCAGTCATCGTTCTCACAACACTGAGGACCAGTCATTCGAAATGACTTCTCCATGCATTTTATGCATTGGTAAAAGCACTATGATGAAAAGTGTGATATGTTTTCAGGTATCTCCTATACTAATAGAGCCACATGCTCACCGGTTTGCCACATGATGAAGGCCTATGGACTGAACAAGAAACCACCAAAAATTTTAACCAGTCATCGTTCTCACAACACTGAGGACCAGTCATTCGAAATGACTTCTCCATGCATTTTATGCATTGGTAAAAGCACTATGATGAAAAGTGTGATATGTTTTCAGGTATCTCCTATACTAATAGAGCCACATGCTCACCGGTTTGCCACATGATGTAAGCCTATGGACTGAACAAGAAACCACCAAAAATTTTAACCAGTCATCGTTCTCACAACACTGAGGACCAGTCATTCGAAATGACTTCTCCATGCATTTTATGCATTGGTAAAAGCACTATGATGAAAAGTGTGATATGTTTTCAGGTATCTCCTATACTAATAGAGCCACATGCTCACCGGTTTGCCACATGATGTAGGCCTATGGACTGAACAAGAAACCACCAAAAATTTTAACCAGTCATCGTTCTCACAACACTGAGGACCAGTCATTCGAAATGACTTCTCCATGCATTTTATGCATTGGTAAAAGCACTATGATGAAAAGTGTGATATGTTTTCAGGTATCTCCTATACTAATAGAGCCACATGCTCACCGGTTTGCCACATGATGTAGGCCTATGGACTGAACAAGAAACCACCAAAAATTTTAACCAGTCATCGTTCTCACAACACTGAGGACCAGTCATTCGAAATGACTTCTCCATGCATTTTATGCATTGGTAAAAGCACTATGATGAAAAGTGTGATATGTTTTCAGGTATCTCCTATACTAATAGAGCCACATGCTCACCGGTTTGCCACATGATGTAGGCCTATGGACTGAACAAGAAACCACCAAAAATTTTAACCAGTCATCGTTCTCACAACACTGAGGACCAGTCATTCGAAATGACTTCTCCATGCATTTTATGCATTGGTAAAAGCACTATGATGAAAAGTGTGATATGTTTTCAGGTATCTCCTATACTAATAGAGCCACATGCTCACCGGTTTGCCACATGATGTAGGCCTATGGACTGAACAAGAAACCACCAAAAATTTTAACCAGTCATCGTTCTTACAACACTGAGAACCAGTCATTCGAAATTACTTCTCCATGCATTTTATGCATTGGTAAAAGCACTATGATGAAAAGTGTGATATGTTTTCAGGTATCTCCTATACTAATAGAGCCACATGCTCACCGGTTTGCCACATGATGTAGGCCTATGGACTGAACAAGAAACCACCAAAAATTTTAACCAGTCATCGTTCTCACAACACTGAGGACCAGTCATTCGAAATGACTTCTCCATGCATTTTATGCATTGGTAAAAGCACTATGATGAAAAGTGTGATATGTTTTCAGGTATCTCCTATACTAATAGAGCCACATGCTCACCGGTTTGCCACATGATGTAGGCCTATGGACTGAACAAGAAACCACCAAAAATTTTAACCAGTCATCGTTCTCACAACACTGAGGACCAGTCATTCGAAATGACTTCTCCATGCATTTTATGCATTGGTAAAAGCACTATGATGAAAAGTGTGATATGTTTTCAGGTATCTCCTATACTAATAGAGCCACATGCTCACCGGTTTGCCACATGATGTAGGCCTATGGACTGAACAAGAAACCACCAAAAATTTTAACCAGTCATCGTTCTCACAACACTGAGGACCAGTCATTCGAAATGACTTCTCCATGCATTTTATGCATTGGTAAAAGCACTATGATGAAAAGTGTGATATGTTTTCAGGTATCTCCTATACTAATAGAGCCACATGCTCACCGGTTTGCCACATGATGTAGGCCTATGGACTGAACAAGAAATCACCAAAAATTTTAACCAGTCATCGTTCTCACAACACTGAGGACCAGTCATTCGAAATGACTTCTCCATGCATTTTATGCATTGGTAAAAGCACTATGATGAAAAGTGTGATATGTTTTCAGGTATCTCCTATACTAATAGAGCCACATGCTCACCGGTTTGCCACATGATGTAGGCCTATGGACTGAACAAGAAACCACCAAAAATTTTAACCAGTCATCGTTCTCACAACACTGAGGACCAGTCATTCGAAATGACTTCTCCATGCATTTTATGCATTGGTAAAAGCACTATGATGAAAAGTGTGATATGTTTTCAGGTATCTCCTATACTAATAGAGCCACATGCTCACCGGTTTGCCACATGATGTAGGTCTATGGACTGAACAAGAAACCACCAAAAATTTTAACCAGTCATCGTTCTCACAACACTGAGGACCAGTCATTCGAAATGACTTCTCCATGCATTTTATGCATTGGTAAAAGCACTATGATGAAAAGTGTGATATGTTTTCAGGTATCTCCTATACTAATACAGCCACATGCTCACCGGTTTGCCACATGATGTAGGCCTATGGACTGAACAAGAAACCACCAAAAATTTTAACCAGTCATCGTTCTCACAACACTGAGGACCAGTCATTCGAAATGACTTCTCCATGCATTTTATGCATTGGTAAAAGCACTATGATGAAAAGTGTGATATGTTTTCAGGTATCTCCTATACTAATAGAGCCACATGCTCACCGGTTTGCCACATGATGTAGGCCTATGGACTGAACAAGAAACCACCAAAAATTTTAACCAGTCATCGTTCTCACAACACTGAGGACCAGTCATTCGAAATGACTTCTCCATGCATTTTATGCATTGGTAAAAGCACTATGATGAAAAGTGTGATATGTTTTCAGGTATCTCCTATACTAATAGAGCCACATGCTCACCGGTTTGCCACATGATGTAGGCCTATGGACTGAACAAGAAACCACCAAAAATTTTAACCAGTCATCGTTCTCACAACACTGAGGACCAGTCATTCGAAATGACTTCTCCATGCATTTTATGCATTGGTAAAAGCACTATGATGAAAAGTGTGATATGTTTTCAGGTATCTCCTATACTAATAGAGCCACATGCTCACCGGTTTGCCACATGATGTAGGCCTATGGACTGAACAAGAAACCACCAAAAATTTTAACCAGTCATCGTCCTCACAACACTGAGGACCAGTCATTCGAAATGACTTCTCCATGCATTTTATGCATTGGTAAAAGCACTATGATGAAAAGTGTGATATGTTTTCAGGTATCTCCTATACTAATAGAGCCACATGCTCACCGGTTTGCCACATGATGTAGGCCTATGGACTGAACAAGAAACCACCAAAAACTTTAACCAGTCATCGTTCTCACAACACTGAGGACCAGTCATTCGAAATGACTTCTCCATGCATTTTATGCATTGGTAAAAGCACTATGATGAAAAGTGTGATATGTTTTCAGGTATCTCCTATACTAATAGAGCCACATGCTCACCGGTTTGCCACATGATGTTGGCCTATGGACTGAACAAGAAACCACCAAAAATTTTAACCAGTCATCGTTCTCACAACACTGAGGACCAGTCATTCGAAATGACTTCTCCATGCATTTTATGCATTGGTAAAAGCACTATGATGAAAAGTGTGATATGTTTTCAGGTATCTCCTATACTAATAGAGCCACATGCTCACCGGTTTGCCACATGATGTAGGCCTATGGACTGAACAAGAAACCACCAAAAACTTTAACCAGTCATCGTTCTTACAACACTGAGGACCAGTCATTCGAAATGACTTCTCCATGCATTTTATGCATTGGTAAAAGCACTATGATGAAAAGTGTGATATGTTTTCAGGTATCTCCTATACTAATAGAGCCACATGCTCACCGGTTTGCCACATGATGTTGGCCTATGGACTGAACAAGAAACCACCAAAAATTTTAACCAGTCATCGTTCTCACAACACTGAGGACCAGTCATTCGAAATGACTTCTCCATGCATTTTATGCATTGGTAAAAGCACTATGATGAAAAGTGTGATATGTTTTCAGGTATCTCCTATACTAATAGAGCCACATGCTCACCGGTTTGCCACATGATGTAGGCCTATGGACTGAACAAGAAACCACCAAAAATTTTAACCAGTCATCGTTCTCACAACACTGAGGACCAGTCATTCGAAATGACTTCTCCATGCATTTTATGCATTGGTAAAAGCACTGTGATGAAAAGTGTGATATGTTTTCAGGTATCTCCTATACTAATAGAGCCACATGCTCACCGGTTTGCCACATGATGTAGGCCTATGGACTGAACAAGAAACCACCAAAAATTTTAACCAGTCATCGTTCTCACAACACTGAGGACCAGTCATTCGAAATGACTTCTCCATGCATTTTATGCATTGGTAAAAGCACTATGATGAAAAGTGTGATATGTTTTCAGGTATCTCCTATACTAATAGAGCCACATGCTCACCGGTTTGCCACATGATGTAGGCCTATGGACTGAACAAGAAACCACCAAAAATTTTCACCAGTCATCGTTCTCACAACACTGAGGACCAGTCATTCGAAATGACTTCTCCATGCATTTTATGCATTGGTAAAAGCACTATGATGAAAAGTGTGATATGTTTTCAGGTATCTCCTATACTAATAGAGCCACATGCTCACCGGTTTGCCACATGATGTAGGCCTATGGACTGAACAAGAAACCACCAAAAATTTTAACCAGTCATCGTTCTCACAACACTGAGGACCAGTCATTCGAAATGACTTCTCCATGCATTTTATGCATTGGTAAAAGCACTATAATGAAAAGTGTGATATGTTTTCAGGTATCTCCTATACTAATAGAGCCAAATGCTCACCGGTTTGCCACATGATGTAGGCCTATGGACTGAACAAGAAACCACCAAAAATTTTAACCAGTCATCGTTCTCACAACACTGAGGACCAGTCATTCGAAATGACTTCTCCATGCATTTTATGCATTGGTAAAAGCACTATGATGAAAAGTGTGATATGTTTTCAGGTATCTCCTATACTAATAGAGCCACATGCTCACCGGTTTGCCACATGATGAAGGCCTATGGACTGAACAAGAAACCACCAAAAATTTTCACCAGTCATCGTTCTCACAACACTGAGGACCAGTCATTCGAAATGACTTCTCCATGCATTTTATGCATTGGTAAAAGCACTATGATGAAAAGTGTGATATGTTTTCAGGTATCTCCTATACTAATAGAGCCACATGCTCACCGGTTTGCCACATGATGTAAGCCTATGGACTGAACAAGAAACCACCAAAAATTTTAACCAGTCATCGTTCTCACAACACTGAGGACCAGTCATTCGAAATGACTTCTCCATGCATTTTATGCATTGGTAAAAGCACTATGATGAAAAGTGTGATATGTTTTCAGGTATCTCCTATACTAATAGAGCCACATGCTCACCGGTTTGCCACATGATGTAGGCCTATGGACTGAACAAGAAACCACCAAAAATTTTAACCAGTCATCGTTCTCACAACACTGAGGACCAGTCATTCGAAATGACTTCTCCATGCATTTTATGCATTGGTAAAAGCACTATGATGAAAAGTGTGATATGTTTTCAGGTATCTCCTATACTAATAGAGCCACATGCTCACCGGTTTGCCACATGATGTAGGCCTATGGACTGAACAAGAAACCACCAAAAATTTTAACCAGTCATCGTTCTCACAACACTGAGGACCAGTCATTCGAAATGACTTCTCCATGCATTTTATGCATTGGTAAAAGCACTATGATGAAAAGTGTGATATGTTTTCAGGTATCTCCTATACTAATAGAGCCACATGCTCACCGGTTTGCCACATGATGTAGGCCTATGGACTGAACAAGAAACCACCAAAAATTTTAACCAGTCATCGTTCTCACAACACTGAGGACCAGTCATTCGAAATGACTTCTCCATGCATTTTATGCATTGGTAAAAGCACTATGATGAAAAGTGTGATATGTTTTCAGGTATCTCCTATACTAATAGAGCCACATGCTCACCGGTTTGCCACATGATGTAGGCCTATGGACTGAACAAGAAACCACCAAAAATTTTAACCAGTCATCGTTCTCACAACACTGAGAACCAGTCATTCGAAATTACTTCTCCATGCATTGGTAAAAGCACTATGATGAAAAGTGTGATATGTTTTCAGGTATCTCCTATACTAATAGAGCCACATGCTCACCGGTTTGCCACATGATGTAGGCCTATGGACTGAACAAGAAACCACCAAAAATTTTAACCAGTCATCGTTCTCACAACACTGAGGACCAGTCATTCGAAATGACTTCTCCATGCATTTTATGCATTGGTAAAAGCACTATGATGAAAAGTGTGATATGTTTTCAGGTATCTCCTATACTAATAGAGCCACATGCTCACCGGTTTGCCACATGATGTAGGCCTATGGACTGAACAAGAAACCACCAAAAATTTTAACCAGTCATCGTTCTCACAACACTGAGGACCAGTCATTCGAAATGACTTCTCCATGCATTTTATGCATTGGTAAAAGCACTATGATGAAAAGTGTGATATGTTTTCAGGTATCTCCTATACTAATAGAGCCACATGCTCACCGGTTTGCCACATGATGTAGGCCTATGGACTGAACAAGAAACCACCAAAAATTTTAACCAGTCATCGTTCTCACAACACTGAGGACCAGTCATTCGAAATGACTTCTCCATGCATTTTATGCATTGGTAAAAGCACTATGATGAAAAGTGTGATATGTTTTCAGGTATCTCCTATACTAATAGAGCCACATGCTCACCGGTTTGCCACATGATGTAGGCCTATGGACTGAACAAGAAACCACCAAAAATATTAACCAGTCATCGTTCTCACAACACTGAGGACCAGTCATTCGAAATGACTTCTCCATGCATTTTATGCATTGGTAAAAGCACTATGATGAAAAGTGTGATATGTTTTCAGGTATCTCCTATACTAATAGAACCACATGCTCACCGGTTTGCCACATGATGTAGGCCTATGGACTGAACAAGAAACCACCAAAAATTTTCACCAGTCATCGTTCTCACAACACTGAGGACCAGTCATTCGAAATGACTTCTCCATGCATTTTATGCATTGGTAAAAGCACTATGATGAAAAGTGTGATATGTTTTCAGGTATCTCCTATACTAATAGAGCCACATGCTCACCGGTTTGCCACATGATGTAGGCCTATGGACTGAACAAGAAACCACCAAAAATTTTAACCAGTCATCGTTCTCACAACACTGAGGACCAGTCATTCGAAATGACTTCTCCATGCATTTTATGCATTGGTAAAAGCACTATGATGAAAAGTGTGATATGTTTTCAGGTATCTCCTATACTAATAGAGCCACATGCTCACCGGTTTGCCACATGATGTAGGCCTATGGACTGAACAAGAAACCACCAAAAATTTTAACCAGTCATCGTTCTCACAATACTGAGGACCAGTCATTCGAAATGACTTCTCCATGCATTTTATGCATTGGTAAAAGCACTATGATGAAAAGTGTGATATGTTTTCAGGTATCTCCTATACTAATACAGCCACATGCTCACCGGTTTGCCACATGATGTAGGCCTATGGACTGAACAAGAAACCACCAAAAATTTTAACCAGTCATCGTTCTCACAACACTGAGGACCAGTCATTCGAAATGACTTCTCCATGCATTTTATGCATTGGTAAAAGCACTATGATGAAAAGTGTGATATGTTTTCAGGTATCTCCTATACTAATAGAGCCACATGCTCACCGGTTTGCCACATGATGTAGGCCTATGGACTGAACAAGAAACCACCAAAAATTTTAACCAGTCATCGTTCTCACAACACTGAGGACCAGTCATTCGAAATGACTTCTCCATGCATTTTATGCATTGGTAAAAGCACTATGATGAAAAGTGTGATATGTTTTCAGGTATCTCCTATACTAATAGAGCCACATGCTCACCGGTTTGCCACATGATGTAGGCCTATGGACTGAACAAGAAACCACCAAAAATTTTAACCAGTCATCGTTCTCACAACACTGAGGACCAGTCATTCGAAATGACTTCTCCATGCATTTTATGCATTGGTAAAAGCACTATGATGAAAAGTGTGATATGTTCTCAGGTATCTCCTATACTAATAGAGCCACATGCTCACCGGTTTGCCACATGATGTAGGCCTATGGACTGAACAAGAAACCACCAAAAATTTTAACCAGTCATCGTTCTCACAACACTGAGGACCAGTCATTCGAAATGACTTCTCCAGTCATTTTATGCATTGGTAAAAGCACTATGATGAAAAGTGTGATATGTTTTCAGGTATCTCCTATACTAATAGAGCCACATGCTCACCGGTTTGCCACATGATGTAGGCCTATGGACTGAACAAGAAACCACCAAAAATTTTAACCAGTCATCGTTCTCACAACACTGAGGACCAGTCATTCGAAATGACTTCTCCATGCATTTTATGCATTGGTAAAAGCACTATGATGAAAAGTGTGATATGTTTTCAGGTATCTCCTATACTAATAGAGCCACATGCTCACCGGTTTGCCACATGATGTAGGCCTATGGACTGAACAAGAAACCACCAAAAATTTTAACCAGTCATCGTTCTCACAACACTGAGGACCAGTCATTCGAAATGACTTCTCCATGCATTTTATGCATTGGTAAAAGCACTATGATGAAAAGTGTGATATGTTTTCAGGTATCTCCTATACTAATAGAGCCACATGCTCACCGGTTTGCCACATGATGTAGGCCTATGGACTGAACAAGAAACCACCAAAAATTTTAACCAGTCATCGTTCTCACAACACTGAGGACCAGTCATTCGAAATGACTTCTCCATGCATTTTATGCATTGGTAAAAGCACTATGATGAAAAGTGTGATATGTTTTCAGGTATCTCCTATACTAATAGAGCCACATGCTCACCGGTTTGCCACATGATGTAGGCCTATGGACTGAACAAGAAACCACCAAAAATATTAACCAGTCATCGTTCTCACAACACTGAGGACCAGTCATTCGAAATGACTTCTCCATGCATTTTATGCATTGGTAAAAGCACTATGATGAAAAGTGTGATATGTTTTCAGGTATCTCCTATACTAATAGAGCCACATGCTCACCGGTTTGTCACATGATGTAGGCCTACGGACTGAACAAGATACCACCAAAAATTTTAACCAGTCATCGTTCTCACAACACTGAGGACCAGTCATTCGAAATGACTTCTCCATGCATTTTATGCATTGGTAAAAGCACTATGATGAAAAGTGTGATATGTTTTCAGGTATCTCCTATACTAATAGAGCCACATGCTCACCGGTTTGCCACATGATGTAGGCCTATGGACTGAACAAGAAACCACCAAAAATTTTAACCAGTCATCGTTCTCACAACACTGAGGACCAGTCATTCGAAATGACTTCTCCATGCATTTTATGCATTGGTAAAAGCACTATGATGAAAAGTGTGATATGTTTTCAGGTATCTCCTATACTAATAGAGCCACATGCTCACCGGTTTGCCACATGATGTAGGCCTATGGACTGAACAAGAAACCACCAAAAATTTTAACCAGTCATCGTTCTCACAACACTGAGGACCAGTCATTCAAAATGACTTCTCCATGCATTTTATGCATTGGTAAAAGCACTATGATGAAAAGTGTGATATGTTTTCAGGTATCTCCTATACTAATAGAGCCACATGCTCACCGGTTTGTCACATGATGTAGGCCTACGGACTGAACAAGAAACCACCAAAAATTTTAACCAGTCATCGTTCTCACAACACTGAGGACCAGTCATTCGAAATGACTTCTCCATGCATTTTATGCATTGGTAAAAGCACTATGATGAAAAGTGTGATATGTTTTCAGGTATCTCCTATACTAATAGAGCCACATGCTCACCGGTTTGCCACATGATGTAGGCCTATGGACTGAACAAGAAACCACCAAAAATTTTAACCAGTCATCGTTCTCACAACACTGAGGACCAGTCATTCGAAATGACTTCTCCATGCATTTTATGCATTGGTAAAAGCACTATGATGAAAAGTGTGATATGTTTTCAGGTATCTCCTATACTAATAGAGCCACATGCTCACCGGTTTGCCACATGATGTAGGCCTATGGACTGAACAAGAAACCACCAAAAATTTTAACCAGTCATCGTTCTCACAACACTGAGGACCAGTCATTCAAAATGACTTCTCCATGCATTTTATGCATTGGTAAAAGCACTATGATGAAAAGTGTGATATGTTTTCAGGTATCTCCTATACTAATAGAGCCACATGCTCACCGGTTTGCCACATGATGTAGGCCTATGGACTGAACAAGAAACCACCAAAAATTTTAACCAGTCATCGTTCTCACAACACTGAGGACCAGTCATTCGAAATGACTTCTCCATGCATTTTATGCATTGGTAAAAGCACTATGATGAAAAGTGTGATATGTTTTCAGGTATCTCCTATACTAATAGAGCCACATGCTCACCGGTTTGCCACATGATGTAGGCCTATGGACTGAACAAGAAACCACCAAAAATTTTAACCAGTCATCGTCCTCACAACACTGAGGACCAGTCATTCGAAATGACTTCTCCATGCATTTTATGCATTGGTAAAAGCACTATGATGAAAAGTGTGATATGTTTTCAGGTATCTCCTATACTAATAGAGCCACATGCTCACCGGTTTGCCACATGATGTAGGCCTATGGACTGAACAAGAAACCACCAAAAATTTTAACCAGTCATCGTCCTCACAACACTGAGGACCAGTCATTCGAAATGACTTCTCCATGCATTTTATGCATTGGTAAAAGCACTATGATGAAAAGTGTGATATGTTTTCAGGTATCTCCTATACTAATAGAGCCACATGCTCACCGGTTTGCCACATGATGTAGGCCTATGGACTGAACAAGAAACCACCAAAAATTTTAACCAGTCATCGTCCTCACAACACTGAGGACCAGTCATTCGAAATGACTTCTCCATGCATTTTATGCATTGGTAAAAGCACTATGATGAAAAGTGTGATATGTTTTCAGGTATCTCCTATACTAATAGAGCCACATGCTCACCGGTTTGCCACATGATGTAGGCCTATGGACTGAACAAGAAACCACCAAAAACTTTAACCAGTCATCGTTCTCACAACACTGAGGACCAGTCATTCGAAATGACTTCTCCATGCATTTTATGCATTGGTAAAAGCACTATGATGAAAAGTGTGATATGTTTTCAGGTATCTCCTATACTAATAGAGCCACATGCTCACCGGTTTGCCACATGATGTTGGCCTATGGACTGAACAAGAAACCACCAAAAATTTTAACCAGTCATCGTTCTCACAACACTGAGGACCAGTCATTCGAAATGACTTCTCCATGCATTTTATGCATTGGTAAAAGCACTATGATGAAAAGTGTGATATGTTTTCAGGTATCTCCTATACTAATAGAGCCACATGCTCACCGGTTTGCCACATGATGTAGGCCTATGGACTGAACAAGAAACCACCAAAAATTTTAACCAGTCATCGTTCTCACAACACTGAGGACCAGTCATTCGAAATGACTTCTCCATGCATTTTATGCATTGGTAAAAGCACTATGATGAAAAGTGTGATATGTTTCCAGGTATCTCCTATACTAATAGAGCCACATGCTCACCGGTTTGCCACATGATGTAGGCCTATGGACTGAACAAGAAACCACCAAAAATTTTCACCAGTCATCGTTTTCACAACACTGAGGACCAGTCATTCGAAATGACTTCTCCATGCATTTTATGCATTGGTAAAAGCACTATGATGAAAAGTGTGATATGTTTTCAGGTATCTCCTATACTAATAGAGCCACATGCTCACCGGTTTGCCACATGATGTTGGCCTATGGACTGAACAAGAAACCACCAAAAATTTTAACCAGTCATCGTTCTCACAACACTGAGGACCAGTCATTCGAAATGACTTCTCCATGCATTTTATGCATTGGTAAAAGCACTATGATGAAAAGTGTGATATGTTTTCAGGTATCTCCTATACTAATAGAGCCACATGCTCACCGGTTTGCCACATGATGTAGGCCTATGGACTGAACAAGAAACCACCAAAAATTTTAACCAGTCATCGTTCTCACAACACTGAGGACCAGTCATTCGAAATGACTTCTCCATGCATTTTATGCATTGGTAAAAGCACTATGATGAAAAGTGTGATATGTTTCCAGGTATCTCCTATACTAATAGAGTCACATGCTCACCGGTTTGCCACATGATGTAGGCCTATGGACTGAACAAGAAACCACCAAAAATTTTCACCAGTCATCGTTTTCACAACACTGAGGACCAGTCATTCGAAATGACTTCTCCATGCATTTTATGCATTGGTAAAAGCACTATGATGAAAAGTGTGATATGTTTTCAGGTATCTCCTATACTAATAGAGCCACATGCTCACCGGTTTGCCACATGATGTAGGCCTATGGACTGAACAAGAAACCACCAAAAATTTTAACCAGTCATCGTTCTCACAACACTGAGGACCAGTCATTCGAAATGACTTCTCCATGCATTTTATGCATTGGTAAAAGCACTATGATGAAAAGTGTGATATGTTTTCAGGTATCTCCTATACTAATAGAGCCACATGCTCACCGGTTTGCCACATGATGTAGGCCTATGGACTGAACAAGAAACCACCAAAAATTTTAACCAGTCATCGTTCTCACAACACTGAGGACCAGTCATTCGAAATGACTTCTCCATGCATTTTATGCATTGGTAAAAGCACTATGATGAAAAGTGTGATATGTTTCCAGGTATCTCCTATACTAATAGAGCCACATGCTCACCGGTTTGCCACATGATGTAGGCCTATGGACTGAACAAGAAACCACCAAAAATTTTCACCAGTCATCGTTCTCACAACACTGAGGACCAGTCATTCGAAATGACTTCTCCATGCATTTTATGCATTGGTAAAAGCACTATGATGAAAAGTGTGATATGTTTTCAGGTATCTCCTATACTAATAGAGCCACATGCTCACCGGTTTGCCACATGATGTAGGCATATGGACTGAACAAGAAACCACCAAAAATTTTAACCAGTCATCGTTCTCACAACACTGAGGACCAGTCATTCGAAATGACTTCTCCATGCATTTTATGCATTGGTAAAAGCACTATGATGAAAAGTGTGATATGTTTTCAGGTATCTCCTATACTAATAGAGCCACATGCTCACCGGTTTGCCACATGATGTAGGCCTATGGACTGAACAAGAAACCACCAAAAATTTTAACCAGTCATCGTTCTCACAACACTGAGGACCAGTCATTCGAAATGACTTCTCCATGCATTTTATGCATTGGTAAAAGCACTATGATGAAAAGTGTGATATGTTTCCAGGTATCTCCTATACTAATAGAGCCACATGCTCACCGGTTTGCCACATGATGTAGGCCTATGAACTGAACAAGAAACCACCAAAAATTTTAAACAGTCATCGTTCTCACAACACTGAGGACCAGTCATTCGAAATGACTTCTCCATGCATTTTATGCATTGGTAAAAGCACTATAATGAAAAGTGTGATATGTTTTCAGGTATCTCCTATACTAATAGAGCCACATGCTCACCGGTTTGCCACATGATGTAGGCCTATGGACTGAACAAGAAACCACCAAAAATTTTAAACAGTCATCGTTCTCACAACACTGAGGACCAGTCATTCGAAATGACTTCTCCATGCATTTTATGCATTGGTAAAAGCACTATGATGAAAAGTGTGATATGTTTTCAGGTATCTCCTATACTAATAGAGCCACATGCTCACCGGATTGCCACATGATGTAGGCCTATGGACTGAACAAGAAACCACCAAAAATTTTAATCAGTCATCGTTCTCACAACACTGAGGACCAGTCATTCGAAATGACTTCTCCATGCATTTTATGCATTGGTAAAAGCACTATGATGAAAAGTGTGATATGTTTTCAGGTATCTCCTATACTAATAGAGCCACATGCTCACCGGTTTGCCACATGATGTAGGCCTATGGACTGAACAAGAAACCACCAAAAATTTTAACCAGTCATCGTTCTCACAACACTGAGGACCAGTCATTCGAAATGACTTCTCCATGCATTTTATGCATTGGTAAAAGCACTATGATGAAAAGTGTGATATGTTTTCAGGTATCTCCTATACTAATAGAGCCACATGCTCACCGGTTTGCCACATGATGTAGGCCTATGGACTGAACAAGAAACCACCAAAAATTTTAACCAGTCATCGTTCTCACAACACTGAGGACCAGTCATTCGAAATGACTTCTCCATGCATTTTATGCATTGGTAAAAGCACTATGATGAAAAGTGTGATATGTTTTCAGGTATCTCCTATACTAATAGAGCCACATGCTCACCGGTTTGCCACATGATGTAGGCCTATGGACTGAACAAGAAACCACCAAAAATTTTAACCAGTCATCGTTCTCACAACACTGAGGACCAGTCATTCGAAATGACTTCTCCATGCATTTTATGCATTGGTAAAAGCACTATGATGAAAAGTGTGATATGTTTTCAGGTATCTCCTATACTAATAGAGCCACATGCTCACCGGTTTGCCACCTGATGTAGGCCTATGGACTGAACAAGAAACCACCAAAAATTTTAACCAGTCATCGTTCTCACAACACTGAGGACCAGTCATTCGAAATGACTTCTCCATGCATTTTATGCATTGGTAAAAGCACTATGATGAAAAGTGTGATATGTTTTCAGGTATCTCCTATACTAATAGAGCCACATGCTCACCGGTTTGCCACATGATGTAGGCCTATGGACTGAACAAGAAACCACCAAAAATTTTAACCAGTCATCGTTCTTACAACTCTGAGGACCAGTCATTCGAAATGACTTCTCCATGCATTTTATGCATTGGTAAAAGCACTATAATGAAAAGTGTGATATGTTTTCAGGTATCTCCTATACTAATAGAGCCAAATGCTCACCGGTTTGCCACATGATGTAGGCCTATGGACTGAACAAGAAACCACCAAAAATTTTAACCAGTCATCGTTCTCACAACACTGAGGACCAGTCATTCGAAATGACTTCTCCATGCATTTTATGCATTGGTAAAAGCACTATGATGAAAAGTGTGATATGTTTTCAGGTATCTCCTATACTAATAGAGCCACATGCTCACCGGTTTGCCACATGATGTAGGCCTATGGACTGAACAAGAAACCACCAAAAATTTTAACCAGTCATCGTTCTCACAACACTGAGGACCAGTCATTCGAAATGACTTCTCCATGCATTTTATGCATTGGTAAAAGCACTATGATGAAAAGTGTGATATGTTTTCAGGTATCTCCTATACTAATAGAGCCACATGCTCACCGGTTTGCCACATGATGTAGGCCTATGGACTGAACAAGAAACCACCAAAAATTTTAACCAGTCATCGTTCTCACAACACTGAGGACCAGTCATTCGAAATGACTTCTCCATGCATTTTATGCATTGGTAAAAGCACTATGATGAAAAGTGTGATATGTTTTCAGGTATCTCCTATACTAATAGAGCCACATGCTCACCGGTTTGCCACATGATCTAGGCCTATGGACTGAACAAGAAACCACCAAAAATTTTAACCAGTCATCGTTCTCACAACACTGAGGACCAGTCATTCGAAATGACTTCTCCATGCATTTTATGCATTGGTAAAAGCACTATGATGAAAAGTGTGATATGTTTCCAGGTATCTCCTATACTAATAGAGCCACATGCTCACCGGTTTGCCACATGATGTAGGCCTATGGACTGAACAAGAAACCACCAAAAATTTTAACCAGTCATCGTTCTCACAACACTGAGGACCAGTCATTCGAAATGACTTCTCCATGCATTTTATGCATTGGTAAAAGCACTATGATGAAAAGTGTGATATGTTTTCAGGTATCCCTATACTAATAGAGCCACATGCTCACCGGTTTGCCACATGATGTAGGCCTATGGACTGAACAAGAAACCACCAAAAATTTTAACCAGTCATCGTTCTCACAACACTGAGGACCAGTCATTCGAAATGACTTCTCCATGCATTTTATGCATTAAAAGCACTATGATGAAAAGTGTGATATGTTTTCAGGTATCTCCTATACTAATAGAGCCACATGCTCACCGGTTTGCCACATTATGTAGGCCTATGGAGCTGAACAAGAAACCACCAAAAATTTTAACCAGTCATCGTTCTCACAACACTGAGGACCAGTCATTCGAAATGACTTCTCCATGCATTTTATGCATTGGTAAAAGCACTATGATGAAAAGTGTGATATGTTTTCAGGTATCTCCTATACTAATAGAGCCACATGCTCACCGGTTTGCCACATGATGTAGGCCTATGGACTGAACAAGAAACCACCAAAAATTTTAACCAGTCATCGTTCTCACAACACTGAGGACCAGTCATTCGAAATGACTTCTCCATGCATTTTATGCATTGGTAAAAGCACTATGATGAAAAGTGTGATATGTTTTCAGGTATCTCCTATACTAATAGAGCCACATGCTCACCGGTTTGCCACATGATGTAGGCCTATGGACTGAACAAGAAACCACCAAAAATTTTAACCAGTCATCGTTCTCACAACACTGAGGACCAGTCATTCGAAATGACTTCTCCATGCATTTTATGCATTGGTAAAAGCACTATGATGAAAAGTGTGATATGTTTTCAGGTATCTCCTATACTAATAGAGCCACATGCTCACCGGTTTGCCACATGATGTAGGCCTATGGACTGAACAAGAAACCACCAAAAATTTTAACCAGTCATCGTTCTCACAACACTGAGGACCAGTCATTCGAAATGACTTCTCCATGCATTTTATGCATTGGTAAAAGCACTATGATGAAAAGTGTGATATGTTTTCAGGTATCTCCTATACTAATAGAGCCACATGCTCACCGGTTTGCCACATGATGTAGGCCTATGGACTGAACAAGAAACCACCAAAAATTTTAACCAGTCATCGTTCTCACAACACTGAGGACCAGTCATTCGAAATGACTTCTCCATGCATTTTATGCATTGGTAAAAGCACTATGATGAAAAGTGTGATATGTTTTCAGGTATCTCCTATACTAATAGAGCCACATGCTCACCGGTTTGCCACATGATGTAGGCCTATGGACTGAACAAGAAACCACCAAAAATTTTAACCAGTCATCGTTCTCACAACACTGAGGACCAGTCATTCGAAATGACTTCTCCATGCATTTTATGCATTGGTAAAAGCACTATGATGAAAAGTGTGATATGTTTTCAGGTATCTCCTATACTAATAGAGCCACATGCTCACCGGTTTGCCACATGATGTAGGCCTATGGACTGAACAAGAAACCACCAAAAATTTTAACCAGTCATCGTTCTCACAACACTGAGGACCAGTCATTCGAAATGACTTCTCCATGCATTTTATGCATTGGTAAAAGCACTATGATGAAAAGTGTGATATGTTTTCAGGTATCTCCTATACTAATAGAGCCACATGCTCACCGGTTTGCCACATGATGTAGGCCTATGGACTGAACAAGAAACCACCAAAAATTTTAACCAGTCATCGTTCTCACAACACTGAGGACCAGTCATTCGAAATGACTTCTCCATGCATTTTATGCATTGGTAAAAGCACTATGATGAAAAGTGTGATATGTTTTCAGGTATCTCCTATACTAATAGAGCCACATGCTCACCGGTTTGCCACATGATGTAGGCCTATGGACTGAACAAGAAACCACCAAAAATTTTAACCAGTCATCGTTCTCACAACACTGAGGACCAGTCATTCGAAATGACTTCTCCATGCATTTTATGCATTGGTAAAAGCACTATGATGAAAAGTGTGATATGTTTTCAGGTATCTCCTATACTAATAGAGCCACATGCTCACCGGTTTGCCACATGATGTAGGCCTATGGACTGAACAAGAAACCACCAAAAATTTTAACCAGTCATCGTTCTCACAACACTGAGGACCAGTCATTCGAAATGACTTCTCCATGCATTTTATGCATTGGTAAAAGCACTATGATGAAAAGTGTGATATGTTTTCAGGTATCTCCTATACTAATAGAGCCACATGCTCACCGGTTTGCCACATGATGTAGGCCTATGGACTGAACAAGAAACCACCAAAAATTTTAACCAGTCATCGTTCTCACAACACTGAGGACCAGTCATTCGAAATGACTTCTCCATGCATTTTATGCATTGGTAAAAGCACTATGATGAAAAGTGTGATATGTTTTCAGGTATCTCCTATACTAATAGAGCCACATGCTCACCGGTTTGCCACATGATGTAGGCCTATGGACTGAACAAGAAACCACCAAAAATTTTAACCAGTCATCGTTCTCACAACACTGAGGACCAGTCATTCGAAATGACTTCTCCATGCATTTTATGCATTGGTAAAAGCACTATGATGAAAAGTGTGATATGTTTTCAGGTATCTCCTATACTAATAGAGCCACATGCTCACCGGTTTGCCACATGATGTAGGCCTATGGAAAACCACCAAAAATTTTTACCAGGCATCGTTCTCACAACACTGAGGACCAGTCATTCGAAATGACTTCTCCATGCATTTTATGCATTGGGTAAAAGCACTATGATGAAAAGTGTGATATGTTTTCAGGTATCTCCTATACTAATAGAGCCACATGCTCACCGTGTTTGCCACATGATGTAGGCCTATGGACTGAACAAGAAACCACCAAAAATTTTAACCAGTCATCGTTCTCACAACACTGAGGACCAGTCATTCGAAATGACTTCTCCATGCATTTTATGCATTGGTAAAAGCACTATGATGAAAAGTGTGATATGTTTTCAGGTATCTCCTATACTAATAGAGCCACATGCTCACCGGTTTTGCCACATGATGTAGGCCTATGGACTGAACAAGAAACCACCAAAAATTTTAACCAGTCATCGTTCTCACAACACTGAGGACCAGTCATTCGAAATGACTTCTCCATGCATTTTATGCATTGGTAAAAGCACTATGATGAAAAGTGTGATATGTTTTCAGGTATCTCCTATACTAATAGAGCCACATGCTCACCGGTTTGCCACATGATGTAGGCCTATGGAACTGAACAAGAAACCACCAAAAATTTTAACCAGTCATCGTTCTCACAACACTGAGGACCAGTCATTCGAAATGACTTCTCCATGCATTTTATGCATTGGTAAAAGCACTATGATGAAAAGTGTGATATGTTTTCAGGTATCTCCTATACTAATAGAGCCACATGCTCACCGGTTTGCCACATGATGTAGGCCTATGGACTGAACAAGAAACCACCAAAAATTTTAACCAGTCATCGTTCTCACAACACTGAGGACCAGTCATTCGAAATGACTTCTCCATGCATTTTATGCATTGGTAAAAGCACTATGATGAAAAGTGTGATATGTTTTCAGGTATCTCCTATACTAATAGAGCCACATGCTCACCGGTTTGCCACATGATGTAGGCCTATGGACTGAACAAGAAACCACCAAAATTTAACCAGTCATCGTTCTCACAACACTGAGGACCAGTCATTCGAAATGACTTCTCCATGCATTTTATGCATTGGTAAAAGCACTATGATGAAAAGTGTGATATGTTTTCAGGTATCTCCTATACTAATAGAGCCACATGCTCACCGGTTTGCCACATGATGTAGGCCTATGGACTGAACAAGAAACCACCAAAAATTTTAACCAGTCATCGTTCTCACAACACTGAGGACCAGTCATCCGAAATGACTTCTCCATGCATTTTATGCATTGGTAAAAAGCACTATGATGAAAAGTGTGATATGTTTTCAGGTATCTCCTATACTAATAGAGCCACATGCTCACCGGTTTGCCACATGATGTAGGCCTATGGACTGAACAAGAAACCACCAAAAATTTTAACCAGTCATCGTTCTCACAACACTGAGGACCAGTCATTCGAAATGACTTCTCCATGCATTTTATGCATTGGTAAAAAGCACTATGATGAAAAGTGTGATATGTTTTCAGGTATCTCCTATACTAATAGAGCCACATGCTCACCGGTTTGCCACATGATGTAGGCCTATGGACTGAACAAGAAACCACCAAAATTTTAACCAGTCATCGTTCTCACAACACTGAGGACCAGTCATTCGAAATGACTTCTCCATGCATTTTATGCATTGGTAAAAGCACTATGATGAAAAGTGTGATATGTTTTCAGGTATCTCCTATACTAATAGAGCCACATGCTCACCGGTTTGCCACATGATGTAGGCCTATGGACTGAACAAGAAACCACCAAAATTTTAACCAGTCATCGTTCTCACAACACTGAGGACCAGTCATTCGAAATGACTTCTCCATGCATTTTATGCATTGGTAAAAGCACTATGATGAAAAGTGTGATATGTTTTCAGGTATCTCCTATACTAATAGAGCCACATGCTCACCGGTTTGCCACATGATGTAGGCCTATGGACTGAACAAGAAACCACCAAAAATTTTAACCAGTCATCGTTCTCACAACACTGAGGACCAGTCATTCGAAATGACTTCTCCATGCATTTTATGCATTGGTAAAAGCACTATGATGAAAGTGTGATATGTTTTCAGGTATCTCCTATATTAATAGAGCCACATGCTCACCGGTTTGCCACATGATGTAGGCCTATGGACTGAACAAGAAACCACCAAAAATTTTAACCAGTCATCGTTCTCACAACACTGAGGACCAGTCATTCGAAATGACTTCTCCATGCATTGTATGCATTGGTAAAAGCACTATGATGAAAAGTGTGATATGTTTTTCAGGTATCTCCTATACTAATAGAGCCACATGCTCACCGGTTTGCCACATGATGTAGGCCTATGGACTGAACAAGAAACCACCAAAAATTTTAACCAGTCATCATTCTCACAACACTGAGGACCAGTCATTCGAAATGACTTCTCCATGCATTTTATGCATTGGTAAAAGCACTATGATGAAAAGTGTGATATGTTTTCAGGTATCTCCTATACTAATAGAGCCACATGCTCACCGGTTTGCCACATGATGTAGGCCTACGGACTGAACAAGAAACCACCAAAAATTTTAACCAGTCATCGTTCTCACAACATTGAGGACCAGTCATTCGAAATGACTTCTCCATGCATTTTATGCATTGGTAAAAGCACTATGATGAAAAGTGTGATATGTTTTCAGGTATCTCCTATACTAATAGAGCCACATGCTCACCGGTTTGCCACATGATGTAGGCCTATGGACTGAACAAGAAACCACCAAAAATTTTAACCAGTCATCATTCTCACAACACTGAGGACCAGTCATTCGAAATGACTTCTCCATGCATTTTATACATTGGTAAAAGCACTATGATGAAAGTGTGATATGTTTTCAGGTATCTCCTATACTAATAGAGCCACATGCTCACCGGTTTGCCACATGATGTAGGCCTATGGACTGAACAAGAAACCACCAAAAAATTTAACCAGTCATCGTTCTCACAACACTGAGGACCAGTCATTCGAAATGACTTCTCTATGCATTTTATGCATTGGTAAAAGCACTATGATGAAAAGTGTGATATGTTTTCAGGTATCTCCTATACTAATAGAGCCACATTCTCACCGGTTTGCCACATGATGTAGGCCTATGGACTGAACAAGAAACCACCAAAAATTTTAACCAGTCATCGTTCTCACAACACTGAGGACCAGTCATTCGAAATGACTTCTCCATGCATTTTATGCATTGGTAAAAGCACTATGATGAAAAGTGTGATATGTTTTCAGGTATCTCCTATACTAATAGAGCCACATGCTCACTGGTTTGCCACATGATGTAGGCCTATGGACTGAACAAGAAACCACCAAAAATTTTAACCAGTCATCGTCCTCACAACACTGAGGACCAGTCATTCGAAATGACTTCTCCATGTATTTTATGCATTGGTAAAAGCACTATGATGAAAAGTGTGATATGTTTTCAGGTATCTCCTATACTAATAGAGCCACATGCTCACCGGTTTGCCACATGATGTAGGCCTATGGACTGAACAAAGAAACCACCAAAAATTTTAACCAGTCATCGTTCTCACAACACTGAGGACCAGTCATTCGAAATGACTTCTCCATGCATTTTATGCATTGGTAAAAGCACTATGATGAAAAGTGTGATATGTTTTCAGGTATCTCCTATACTAATAGAGGCCACATGCTCACCGGTTTGCCACATGATGTAGGCCTATGGACTGAACAAGAAACCACCAAAAATTTTAACCAGTCATCGTTCTCACAACACTGAGGACCAGTCCTTCGAAATGACTTCTCCATGCATTTTATGCATTGGTAAAAGCACTATGATGAAAAGTGTGATATGTTTTCAGGTATCTCCTATACTAATAGAGGCCACATGCTCACCGTTTGCCACATGATGTAGGCCTATGGACTGAACAAGAAACCACCAAAAATTTTAACCAGTCATCGTCCTCACAACACTGAGGACCAGTCATTCGAAATGACTTCTCCATGCATTTTATGCATTGGTAAAAGCACTATGATGAAAAGTGTGATATGTTTTCAGGTATCTCCTATACTAATAGAGCCACATGCTCACCCGGTTTGCCACATGATGTAGGCCTATGGACTGAACAAGAAACCACCAAAAATTTTAACCAGTCATCGTTCTCACAACACTGAGGACCAGTCATTCGAAATGACTTCTCCATGCATTTTATGCATTGGTAAAAGCACTATGATGAAAAGTGTGATATGTTTTCAGGTATCTCCTATACTAATAGAGCCACATGCTCACTGGTTTGCCACATGATGTAGGCCTATGGACTGAACAAGAAACCACCAAAAATTTTAACCAGTCATCGTCCTCACAACACTGAGGACCAGTCATTCGAAATGACTTCTCCATGTATTTTATGCATTGGTAAAAGCACTATGATGAAAAGTGTGATATGTTTTCAGGTATCTCCTATACTAATAGAGCCACATGCTCACCGGTTTGCCACATGATGTAATGTAGGCCTATGGACTGAACAAGAAACCACCAAAAATTTTAACCAGTCATCGTTCTCACAACACTGAGGACCAGTCATTCGAAATGACTTCTCCATGCATTTTATGCATTGGTAAAAGCACTATGATGAAAAGTGTGATATGTTTTCAGGTATCTCCTATACTAATAGAGCCACATGCTCACCGGTTTGCCACATGATGTAGGCCTATGGACTGAACAAGAAACCACCAAAAATTTTAACCAGTCATCGTTCTCACAACACTGAGGACCAGTCATTCGAAATGACTTCTCCATGCATTTTATGCATTGGTAAAAGCACTATGATGAAAAGTGTGATATGTTTTCAGGTATCTCCTATACTAATAGAGCCACATGCTCACCGGTTTGCCACATGATGTAGGCCTATGGACTGAACAAGAAACCACCAAAAATTTTAACCAGTCATCGTTCTCACAACACTGAGGACCAGTCATTCGAAATGACTTCTCCATGCATTTTATGCATTGGTAAAAGCACTATGATGAAAAGTGTGATATGTTTTCAGGTATCTCCTATACTAATAGAGCCACATGCTCACCGGTTTGCCACATGATGTAGGCCTATGGACTGAACAAGAAACCACCAAAAATTTTAACCAGTCATCGTTCTCACAACACTGAGGACCAGTCATTCGAAATGACTTCTCCATGCATTTTATGCATTGGTAAAAGCACTATGATGAAAAGTGTGATATGTTTTCAGGTATCTCCTATACTAATAGAGCCACATGCTCACCGGTTTGCCACATGATGTAGGCCTATGGACTGAACAAGAAACCACCAAAAATTTTAACCAGTCATCGTTCTCACAACACTGAGGACCAGTCATTCGAAATGACTTCTCCATGCATTTTATGCATTGGTAAAAGCACTATGATGAAAAGTGTGATATGTTTTCAGGTATCTCCTATACTAATAGAGCCACATGCTCACCGGTTTGCCACATGATGTAGGCCTATGGACTGAACAAGAAACCACCAAAAATTTTAACCAGTCATCGTTCTCACAACACTGAGGACCAGTCATTCGAAATGACTTCTCCATGCATTTTATGCATTGGTAAAAGCACTATGATGAAAAGTGTGATATGTTTTCAGGTATCTCCTATACTAATAGAGCCACATGCTCACCGGTTTGCCACATGATGTAGGCCTATGGACTGAACAAGAAACCACCAAAAATTTTAACCAGTCATCGTTCTCACAACACTGAGGACCAGTCATTCGAAATGACTTCTCCATGCATTTTATGCATTGGTAAAAGCACTATGATGAAAAGTGTGATATGTTTTCAGGTATCTCCTATACTAATAGAGCCACATGCTCACCGGTTTGCCACATGATGTAGGCCTATGGACTGAACAAGAAACCACCAAAAATTTTAACCAGTCATCGTTCTCACAACACTGAGGACCAGTCATTCGAAATGACTTCTCCATGCATTTTATGCATTGGTAAAAGCACTATGATGAAAAGTGTGATATGTTTTCAGGTATCTCCTATACTAATAGAGCCACATGCTCACCGGTTTGCCACATGATGTAGGCCTATGGACTGAACAAGAAACCACCAAAAATTTTAACCAGTCATCGTTCTCACAACACTGAGGACCAGTCATTCGAAATGACTTCTCCATGCATTTTATGCATTGGTAAAAGCACTATGATGAAAAGTGTGATATGTTTTCAGGTATCTCCTATACTAATAGAGCCACATGCTCACCGGTTTGCCACATGATGTAGGCCTATGGACTGAACAAGAAACCACCAAAAATTTTAACCAGTCATCGTTCTCACAACACTGAGGACCAGTCATTCGAAATGACTTCTCCATGCATTTTATGCATTGGTAAAAGCACTATGATGAAAAGTGTGATATGTTTTCAGGTATCTCCTATACTAATAGAGCCACATGCTCACCGGTTTGCCACATGATGTAGGCCTATGGACTGAACAAGAAACCACCAAAAATTTTAACCAGTCATCGTTCTCACAACACTGAGGACCAGTCATTCGAAATGACTTCTCCATGCATTTTATGCATTGGTAAAAGCACTATGATGAAAAGTGTGATATGTTTTCAGGTATCTCCTATACTAATAGAGCCACATGCTCACCGGTTTGCCACATGATGTAGGCCTATGGACTGAACAAGAAACCACCAAAAATTTTAACCAGTCATCGTTCTCACAACACTGAGGACCAGTCATTCGAAATGACTTCTCCATGCATTTTATGCATTGGTAAAAGCACTATGATGAAAAGTGTGATATGTTTTCAGGTATCTCCTATACTAATAGAGCCACATGCTCACCGGTTTGCCACATGATGTAGGCCTATGGACTGAACAAGAAACCACCAAAAATTTTAACCAGTCATCGTTCTCACAACACTGAGGACCAGTCATTCGAAATGACTTCTCCATGCATTTTATGCATTGGTAAAAGCACTATGATGAAAAGTGTGATATGTTTTCAGGTATCTCTCCTATACTAATAGAGCCACATGCTCACCGGTTTGCCACATGATGTAGGCCTATGGACTGAACAAGAAACCACCAAAAATTTTAACCAGTCAATCGTTCTCACAACACTGAGGACCAGTCATTCGAAATGACTTCTCCATGCATTTTATGCATTGGTAAAAGCACTATGATGAAAAGTGTGATATGTTTTCAGGTATCTCCTATACTTATAGAGCCACATGCTCACCGGTTTGCCACATGATGTAGGCCTATGGACTGAACAAGAAACCACCAAAAATTTTAACCAGTCATCGTTCTCACAACACTGAGGACCAGTCATTCAAAATGACTTCTCCATGCATTTTATGCATTGGTAAAACCACTATGATGAAAAGTGTGATATGTTTTCAGGTATCTCCTATACTAATAGAGCCACATGCTCACCGGTTTGCCACATGATGTAGGCCTATGGACTGAACAAGAAACCACCAAAAATTTTAACCAGTCATCGTTCTCACAACACTGAGGACCAGTCATTCGAAATGACTTCTCCATGCATTTTATGCATTGGTAAAAGCACTATGATGAAAAGTGTGATATGTTTTCAGGTATCTCCTATACTAATAGAGCCACATGCTCACCGGTTTGCCACATGATGTAGGCCTATGGACTGAACAAGAAACCACCAAAAATTTTAACCAGTCATCGTTCTCACAACACTGAGGACCAGTCATTCGAAATGACTTCTCCATGCATTTTATGCATTGGTAAAAGCACTATGATGAAAAGTGTGATATGTTTTCGAGGTATCTCCTATACTAATAGAGCCACATGCTCACCGGTTTGCCACATGATGTAGGCCTATGGACTGAACAAGAAACCACCAAAATTTTAACCAGTCATCGTTCTCGACAAACTGAGGACCAGTCATTCGAAATGACTTCTCATGCATTTTATGCATTGGTAAAAGCACTATGATGAAAAGTGTGATATGTTTTCAGGTATCTCCTATACTAATAGAGCCACATGCTCACCGGTTTGCCACATGATGTAGGCCTATGGACTGAACAAGAAACCACCAAAAATTTTAACCAGTCATCGTTCTCACAACACTGAGGACCAGTCATTCGAAATGACTTCTCCATGCATTTTATGCATTGGTAAAAGCACTATGATGAAAAGTGTGATATGTTTTCAGGTATCTCCTATACTAATAGAGCCACATGCTCACCGGTTTGCCACATGATGTAGGCCTATGGACTGAACAAGAAACCACCAAAAATTTTAACCAGTCATCGTTCTCACAACACTGAGGACCAGTCATTCGAAATGACTTCTCCATGCATTTTATGCATTGGTAAAAGCACTATGATGAAAAGTGTGATATGTTTTCAGGTATCTCCTATACTAATAGAGCCACATGCTCACCGGTTTGCCACATGATGTAGGCCTATGGACTGAACAAGAAACCACCAAAAATTTTAACCAGTCATCGTTCTCACAACACTGAGGACCAGTCATTCGAAATGACTTCTCCATGCATTTTATGCATTGGTAAAAGCACTATGATGAAAAGTGTGATATGTTTTCAGGTATCTCCTATACTAATAGAGCCACATGCTCACCGGTTTGCCACATGATGTAGGCCTATGGACTGAACAAGAAACCACCAAAAATTTTAACCAGTCATCGTTCTCACAACACTGAGGACCAGTCATTCGAAATGACTTCTCCATGCATTTTATGCATTGGTAAAAGCACTATGATGAAAAGTGTGATATGTTTTCAGGTATCTCCTATACTAATAGAGCCACATGCTCACCGGTTTGCCACATGATGTAGGCCTATGGACTGAACAAGAAACCACCAAAAATTTTAACCAGTCATCGTTCTCACAACACTGAGGACCAGTCATTCGAAATGACTTCTCCATGCATTTTATGCATTGGTAAAAGCACTATGATGAAAAGTGTGATATGTTTTCAGGTATCTCCTATACTAATAGAGCCACATGCTCACCGGTTTGCCACATGATGTAGGCCTATGGACTGAACAAGAAACCACCAAAAATTTTAACCAGTCATCGTTCTCACAACACTGAGGACCAGTCATTCGAAATGACTTCTCCATGCATTTTATGCATTGGTAAAAGCACTATGATGAAAAGTGTGATATGTTTTCAGGTATCTCCTATACTAATAGAGCCACATGCTCACCGGTTTGCCACATGATGTAGGCCTATGGACTGAACAAGAAACCACCAAAAATTTTAACCAGTCATCGTTCTCACAACACTGAGGACCAGTCATTCGAAATGACTTCTCCATGCATTTTATGCATTGGTAAAAGCACTATGATGAAAAGTGTGATATGTTTTCAGGTATCTCCTATACTAATAGAGCCACATGCTCACCGGTTTGCCACATGATGTAGGCCTATGGACTGAACAAGAAACCACCAAAAATTTTAACCAGTCATCGTTCTCACAACACTGAGGACCAGTCATTCGAAATGACTTCTCCATGCATTTTATGCATTGGTAAAAGCACTATGATGAAAAGTGTGATATGTTTTCAGGTATCTCCTATACTAATAGAGCCAACCTGACTGAACAAGAAACCACCAAAAATTTTAACCAGTCATCTGTTCTCACAACACTGAAGACCATCATTCGAAATGACTTCTCCACTGCATTTTAGTGCATTGGTAAAAGCACTATGTGATAAGTGTGATATATGTTTCAGTATCTCATGAACAAGTGTGATATTGTTTATCAGTATCTCCTATACTAATAAGCCACATGCTCACTCGATCCACATGATGTAGGCCTATGGACTGAACAAGAAACCACCAAAAATTTTAACCAGTCATCGTTCTCACAACACTGAGGACCAGTCATTCGAAATGACTTCTCCATGCATTTTATGCATTGGTAAAAGCTCTATGATGAAAAGTGTGATTGTTTTCAGGTATCTCCTATACTAATAGAGCCACATGCTCACCGGTTTGCCACATGATGTAGGCCTATGGACTGAACAAGAAACCACCAAAAATTTTAACCAGTCATCGTTCTCACAACACTGAGGACCAGTCATTCGAAATGACTTCTCCATGCATTTTATGCATTGGTAAAAGCACTATGATGAAAAGTGTGATATGTTTTCAGGTATCTCCTATACTAATAGAGCCACATGCTCACCGGTTTGCCACATGATGTAGGCCTATGGACTGAACAAGAAACCACCAAAAATTTTAACCAGTCATCGTTCTCACAACACTGAGGACCAGTCATTCGAAATGACTTCTCCATGCATTTTATGCATTGGTAAAAGCACTATGATGAAAAGTGTGATATGTTTTCAGGTATCTCCTATACTAATAGAGCCACATGCTCACCGGTTTGCCACATGATGTAGGCCTATGGACTGAACAAGAAACCACCAAAAATTTTAACCAGTCATCGTTCTCACAACACTGAGGACCAGTCATTCGAAATGACTTCTCCATGCATTTTATGCATTGGTAAAAGCACTATGATGAAAAGTGTGATATGTTTTCAGGTATCTCCTATACTAATAGAGCCACATGCTCACCGGTTTGCCACATGATGTAGGCCTATGGACTGAACAAGAAACCACCAAAAATTTTAACCAGTCATCGTTCTCACAACACTGAGGACCAGTCATTCGAAATGACTTCTCCATGCATTTTATGCATTGGTAAAAGCACTATGATGAAAAGTGTGATATGTTTTCAGGTATCTCCTATACTAATAGAGCCACATGCTCACCGGTTTGCCACATGATGTAGGCCTATGGACTGAACAAGAAACCACCAAAAATTTTAACCAGTCATCGTTCTCACAACACTGAGGACCAGTCATTCGAAATGACTTCTCCATGCATTTTATGCATTGGTAAAAGCACTATGATGAAAAGTGTGATATGTTTTCAGGTATCTCCTATACTAATAGAGCCACATGCTCACCGGTTTGCCACATGATGTAGGCCTATGGACTGAACAAGAAACCACCAAAAATTTTAACCAGTCATCGTTCTCACAACACTGAGGACCAGTCATTCGAAATGACTTCTCCATGCATTTTATGCATTGGTAAAAGCACTATGATGAAAAGTGTGATATGTTTTCAGGTATCTCCTATACTAATAGAGCCACATGCTCACCGGTTTGCCACATGATGTAGGCCTATGGACTGAACAAGAAACCACCAAAAATTTTAACCAGTCATCGTTCTCACAACACTGAGGACCAGTCATTCGAAATGACTTCTCCATGCATTTTATGCATTGGTAAAAGCACTATGATGAAAAGTGTGATATGTTTTCAGGTATCTCCTATACTAATAGAGCCACATGCTCACCGGTTTGCCACATGATGTAGGCCTATGGACTGAACAAGAAACCACCAAAAATTTTAACCAGTCATCGTTCTCACAACACTGAGGACCAGTCATTCGAAATGACTTCTCCATGCATTTTATGCATTGGTAAAAGCACTATGATGAAAAGTGTGATATGTTTTCAGGTATCTCCTATACTAATAGAGCCACATGCTCACCGGTTTGCCACATGATGTAGGCCTATGGACTGAACAAGAAACCACCAAAAATTTTAACCAGTCATCGTTCTCACAACACTGAGGACCAGTCATTCGAAATGACTTCTCCATGCATTTTATGCATTGGTAAAAGCACTATGATGAAAAGTGTGATATGTTTTCAGGTATCTCCTATACTAATAGAGCCACATGCTCACCGGTTTGCCACATGATGTAGGCCTATGGACTGAACAAGAAACCACCAAAAATTTTAACCAGTCATCGTTCTCACAACACTGAGGACCAGTCATTCGAAATGACTTCTCCATGCATTTTATGCATTGGTAAAAGCACTATGATGAAAAGTGTGATATGTTTTCAGGTATCTCCTATACTAATAGAGCCACATGCTCACCGGTTTGCCACATGATGTAGGCCTATGGACTGAACAAGAAACCACCAAAAATTTTAACCAGTCATCGTTCTCACAACACTGAGGACCAGTCATTCGAAATGACTTCTCCATGCATTTTATGCATTGGTAAAAGCACTATGATGAAAAGTGTGATATGTTTTCAGGTATCTCCTATACTAATAGAGCCACATGCTCACCGGTTTGCCACATGATGTAGGCCTATGGACTGAACAAGAAACCACCAAAAATTTTAACCAGTCATCGTTCTCACAACACTGAGGACCAGTCATTCGAAATGACTTCTCCATGCATTTTATGCATTGGTAAAAGCACTATGATGAAAAGTGTGATATGTTTTCAGGTATCTCCTATACTAATAGAGCCACATGCTCACCGGTTTGCCACATGATGTAGGCCTATGGACTGAACAAGAAACCACCAAAAATTTTAACCAGTCATCGTTCTCACAACACTGAGGACCAGTCATTCGAAATGACTTCTCCATGCATTTTATGCATTGGTAAAAGCACTATGATGAAAAGTGTGATATGTTTTCAGGTATCTCCTATACTAATAGAGCCACATGCTCACCGGTTTGCCACATGATGTAGGCCTATGGACTGAACAAGAAACCACCAAAAATTTTAACCAGTCATCGTTCTCACAACACTGAGGACCAGTCATTCGAAATGACTTCTCCATGCATTTTATGCATTGGTAAAAGCACTATGATGAAAAGTGTGATATGTTTTCAGGTATCTCCTATACTAATAGAGCCACATGCTCACCGGTTTGCCACATGATGTAGGCCTATGGACTGAACAAGAAACCACCAAAAATTTTAACCAGTCATCGTTCTCACAACACTGAGGACCAGTCATTCGAAATGACTTCTCCATGCATTTTATGCATTGGTAAAAGCACTATGATGAAAAGTGTGATATGTTTTCAGGTATCTCCTATACTAATAGAGCCACATGCTCACCGGTTTGCCACATGATGTAGGCCTATGGACTGAACAAGAAACCACCAAAAATTTTAACCAGTCATCGTTCTCACAACACTGAGGACCAGTCATTCGAAATGACTTCTCCATGCATTTTATGCATTGGTAAAAGCACTATGATGAAAAGTGTGATATGTTTTCAGGTATCTCCTATACTAATAGAGCCACATGCTCACCGGTTTGCCACATGATGTAGGCCTATGGACTGAACAAGAAACCACCAAAAATTTTAACCAGTCATCGTTCTCACAACACTGAGGACCAGTCATTCGAAATGACTTCTCCATGCATTTTATGCATTGGTAAAAGCACTATGATGAAAAGTGTGATATGTTTTCAGGTATCTCCTATACTAATAGAGCCACATGCTCACCGGTTTGCCACATGATGTAGGCCTATGGACTGAACAAGAAACCACCAAAAATTTTAACCAGTCATCGTTCTCACAACACTGAGGACCAGTCATTCGAAATGACTTCTCCATGCATTTTATGCATTGGTAAAAGCACTATGATGAAAAGTGTGATATGTTTTCAGGTATCTCCTATACTAATAGAGCCACATGCTCACCGGTTTGCCACATGATGTAGGCCTATGGACTGAACAAGAAACCACCAAAAATTTTAACCAGTCATCGTTCTCACAACACTGAGGACCAGTCATTCGAAATGACTTCTCCATGCATTTTATGCATTGGTAAAAGCACTATGATGAAAAGTGTGATATGTTTTCAGGTATCTCCTATACTAATAGAGCCACATGCTCACCGGTTTGCCACATGATGTAGGCCTATGGACTGAACAAGAAACCACCAAAAATTTTAACCAGTCATCGTTCTCACAACACTGAGGACCAGTCATTCGAAATGACTTCTCCATGCATTTTATGCATTGGTAAAAGCACTATGATGAAAAGTGTGATATGTTTTCAGGTATCTCCTATACTAATAGAGCCACATGCTCACCGGTTTGCCACATGATGTAGGCCTATGGACTGAACAAGAAACCACCAAAAATTTTAACCAGTCATCGTTCTCACAACACTGAGGACCAGTCATTCGAAATGACTTCTCCATGCATTTTATGCATTGGTAAAAGCACTATGATGAAAAGTGTGATATGTTTTCAGGTATCTCCTATACTAATAGAGCCACATGCTCACCGGTTTGCCACATGATGTAGGCCTATGGACTGAACAAGAAACCACCAAAAATTTTAACCAGTCATCGTTCTCACAACACTGAGGACCAGTCATTCGAAATGACTTCTCCATGCATTTTATGCATTGGTAAAAGCACTATGATGAAAAGTGTGATATGTTTTCAGGTATCTCCTATACTAATAGAGCCACATGCTCACCGGTTTGCCACATGATGTAGGCCTATGGACTGAACAAGAAACCACCAAAAATTTTAACCAGTCATCGTTCTCACAACACTGAGGACCAGTCATTCGAAATGACTTCTCCATGCATTTTATGCATTGGTAAAAGCACTATGATGAAAAGTGTGATATGTTTTCAGGTATCTCCTATACTAATAGAGCCACATGCTCACCGGTTTGCCACATGATGTAGGCCTATGGACTGAACAAGAAACCACCAAAAATTTTAACCAGTCATCGTTCTCACAACACTGAGGACCAGTCATTCGAAATGACTTCTCCATGCATTTTATGCATTGGTAAAAGCACTATGATGAAAAGTGTGATATGTTTTCAGGTATCTCCTATACTAATAGAGCCACATGCTCACCGGTTTGCCACATGATGTAGGCCTATGGACTGAACAAGAAACCACCAAAAATTTTAACCAGTCATCGTTCTCACAACACTGAGGACCAGTCATTCGAAATGACTTCTCCATGCATTTTATGCATTGGTAAAAGCACTATGATGAAAAGTGTGATATGTTTTCAGGTATCTCCTATACTAATAGAGCCACATGCTCACCGGTTTGCCACATGATGTAGGCCTATGGACTGAACAAGAAACCACCAAAAATTTTAACCAGTCATCGTTCTCACAACACTGAGGACCAGTCATTCGAAATGACTTCTCCATGCATTTTATGCATTGGTAAAAGCACTATGATGAAAAGTGTGATATGTTTTCAGGTATCTCCTATACTAATAGAGCCACATGCTCACCGGTTTGCCACATGATGTAGGCCTATGGACTGAACAAGAAACCACCAAAAATTTTAACCAGTCATCGTTCTCACAACACTGAGGACCAGTCATTCGAAATGACTTCTCCATGCATTTTATGCATTGGTAAAAGCACTATGATGAAAAGTGTGATATGTTTTCAGGTATCTCCTATACTAATAGAGCCACATGCTCACCGGTTTGCCACATGATGTAGGCCTATGGACTGAACAAGAAACCACCAAAAATTTTAACCAGTCATCGTTCTCACAACACTGAGGACCAGTCATTCGAAATGACTTCTCCATGCATTTTATGCATTGGTAAAAGCACTATGATGAAAAGTGTGATATGTTTTCAGGTATCTCCTATACTAATAGAGCCACATGCTCACCGGTTTGCCACATGATGTAGGCCTATGGACTGAACAAGAAACCACCAAAAATTTTAACCAGTCATCGTTCTCACAACACTGAGGACCAGTCATTCGAAATGACTTCTCCATGCATTTTATGCATTGGTAAAAGCACTATGATGAAAAGTGTGATATGTTTTCAGGTATCTCCTATACTAATAGAGCCACATGCTCACCGGTTTGCCACATGATGTAGGCCTATGGACTGAACAAGAAACCACCAAAAATTTTAACCAGTCATCGTTCTCACAACACTGAGGACCAGTCATTCGAAATGACTTCTCCATGCATTTTATGCATTGGTAAAAGCACTATGATGAAAAGTGTGATATGTTTTCAGGTATCTCCTATACTAATAGAGCCACATGCTCACCGGTTTGCCACATGATGTAGGCCTATGGACTGAACAAGAAACCACCAAAAATTTTAACCAGTCATCGTTCTCACAACACTGAGGACCAGTCATTCGAAATGACTTCTCCATGCATTTTATGCATTGGTAAAAGCACTATGATGAAAAGTGTGATATGTTTTCAGGTATCTCCTATACTAATAGAGCCACATGCTCACCGGTTTGCCACATGATGTAGGCCTATGGACTGAACAAGAAACCACCAAAAATTTTAACCAGTCATCGTTCTCACAACACTGAGGACCAGTCATTCGAAATGACTTCTCCATGCATTTTATGCATTGGTAAAAGCACTATGATGAAAAGTGTGATATGTTTTCAGGTATCTCCTATACTAATAGAGCCACATGCTCACCGGTTTGCCACATGATGTAGGCCTATGGACTGAACAAGAAACCACCAAAAATTTTAACCAGTCATCGTTCTCACAACACTGAGGACCAGTCATTCGAAATGACTTCTCCATGCATTTTATGCATTGGTAAAAGCACTATGATGAAAAGTGTGATATGTTTT
Source organism: Ranitomeya imitator (assembly GCF_032444005.1). Lineage (NCBI taxonomy): Eukaryota > Metazoa > Chordata > Amphibia > Anura > Dendrobatidae > Ranitomeya > Ranitomeya imitator. The sequence continues at coordinate 48,816 of NW_027194906.1, forward strand.
CAGGTATCTCCTATACTAATAGAGCCACATGCTCACCGGTTTGCCACATGATGTAGGCCTATGGACTGAACAAGAAACCACCAAAAATTTTAACCAGTCATCGTTCTCACAACACTGAGGACCAGTCATTCGAAATGACTTCTCCATGCATTTTATGCATTGGTAAAAGCACTATGATGAAAAGTGTGATATGTTTTCAGGTATCTCCTATACTAATAGAGCCACATGCTCACCGGTTTGCCACATGATGTAGGCCTATGGACTGAACAAGAAACCACCAAAAATTTTAACCAGTCATCGTTCTCACAACACTGAGGACCAGTCATTCGAAATGACTTCTCCATGCATTTTATGCATTGGTAAAAGCACTATGATGAAAAGTGTGATATGTTTTCAGGTATCTCCTATACTAATAGAGCCACATGCTCACCGGTTTGCCACATGATGTAGGCCTATGGACTGAACAAGAAACCACCAAAAATTTTAACCAGTCATCGTTCTCACAACACTGAGGACCAGTCATTCGAAATGACTTCTCCATGCATTTTATGCATTGGTAAAAGCACTATGATGAAAAGTGTGATATGTTTTCAGGTATCTCCTATACTAATAGAGCCACATGCTCACCGGTTTGCCACATGATGTAGGCCTATGGACTGAACAAGAAACCACCAAAAATTTTAACCAGTCATCGTTCTCACAACACTGAGGACCAGTCATTCGAAATGACTTCTCCATGCATTTTATGCATTGGTAAAAGCACTATGATGAAAAGTGTGATATGTTTTCAGGTATCTCCTATACTAATAGAGCCACATGCTCACCGGTTTGCCACATGATGTAGGCCTATGGACTGAACAAGAAACCACCAAAAATTTTAACCAGTCATCGTTCTCACAACACTGAGGACCAGTCATTCGAAATGACTTCTCCATGCATTTTATGCATTGGTAAAAGCACTATGATGAAAAGTGTGATATGTTTTCAGGTATCTCCTATACTAATAGAGCCACATGCTCACCGGTTTGCCACATGATGTAGGCCTATGGACTGAACAAGAAACCACCAAAAATTTTAACCAGTCATCGTTCTCACAACACTGAGGACCAGTCATTCGAAATGACTTCTCCATGCATTTTATGCATTGGTAAAAGCACTATGATGAAAAGTGTGATATGTTTTCAGGTATCTCCTATACTAATAGAGCCACATGCTCACCGGTTTGCCACATGATGTAGGCCTATGGACTGAACAAGAAACCACCAAAAATTTTAACCAGTCATCGTTCGTTCTCACAACACTGAGGACCAGTCATTCGAAATGACTTCTCCATGCATTTTATGCATTGGTAAAAGCACTATGATGAAAAGTGTGATATGTTTTCAGGTATCTCCTATACTAATAGAGCCACATGCTCACCGGTTTGCCACATGATGTAGGCCTATGGACTGAACAAGAAACCACCAAAAATTTTAACCAGTCATCGTTCTCACAACACTGAGGACCAGTCATTCGAAATGACTTCTCCATGCATTTTATGCATTGGTAAAAGCACTATGATGAAAAGTGTGATATGTTTTCAGGTATCTCCTATACTAATAGAGCCACATGCTCACCGGTTTGCCACATGATGTAGGCCTATGGACTGAACAAGAAACCACCAAAAATTTTAACCAGTCATCGTTCTCACAACACTGAGGACCAGTCATTCGAAATGACTTCTCCATGCATTTTATGCATTGGTAAAAGCACTATGATGAAAAGTGTGATATGTTTTCAGGTATCTCCTATACTAATAGAGCCACATGCTCACCGGTTTGCCACATGATGTAGGCCTATGGACTGAACAAGAAACCACCAAAAATTTTAACCAGTCATCGTTCTCACAACACTGAGGACCAGTCATTCGAAATGACTTCTCCATGCATTTTATGCATTGGTAAAAGCACTATGATGAAAAGTGTGATATGTTTTCAGGTATCTCCTATACTAATAGAGCCACATGCTCACCGGTTTGCCACATGATGTAGGCCTATGGACTGAACAAGAAACCACCAAAAATTTTAACCAGTCATCGTTCTCACAACACTGAGGACCAGTCATTCGAAATGACTTCTCCATGCATTTTATGCATTGGTAAAAGCACTATGATGAAAAGTGTGATATGTTTTCAGGTATCTCCTATACTAATAGAGCCACATGCTCACCGGTTTGCCACATGATGTAGGCCTATGGACTGAACAAGAAACCACCAAAAATTTTAACCAGTCATCGTTCTCACAACACTGAGGACCAGTCATTCGAAATGACTTCTCCATGCATTTTATGCATTGGTAAAAGCACTATGATGAAAAGTGTGATATGTTTTCAGGTATCTCCTATACTAATAGAGCCACATGCTCACCGGTTTGCCACATGATGTAGGCCTATGGACTGAACAAGAAACCACCAAAAATTTTAACCAGTCATCGTTCTCACAACACTGAGGACCAGTCATTCGAAATGACTTCTCCATGCATTTTATGCATTGGTAAAAGCACTATGATGAAAAGTGTGATATGTTTTCAGGTATCTCCTATACTAATAGAGCCACATGCTCACCGGTTTGCCACATGATGTAGGCCTATGGACTGAACAAGAAACCACCAAAAATTTTAACCAGTCATCGTTCTCACAACACTGAGGACCAGTCATTCGAAATGACTTCTCCATGCATTTTATGCATTGGTAAAAGCACTATGATGAAAAGTGTGATATGTTTTCAGGTATCTCCTATACTAATAGAGCCACATGCTCACCGGTTTGCCACATGATGTAGGCCTATGGACTGAACAAGAAACCACCAAAAATTTTAACCAGTCATCGTTCTCACAACACTGAGGACCAGTCATTCGAAATGACTTCTCCATGCATTTTATGCATTGGTAAAAGCACTATGATGAAAAGTGTGATATGTTTTCAGGTATCTCCTATACTAATAGAGCCACATGCTCACCGGTTTGCCACATGATGTAGGCCTATGGACTGAACAAGAAACCACCAAAAATTTTAACCAGTCATCGTTCTCACAACACTGAGGACCAGTCATTCGAAATGACTTCTCCATGCATTTTATGCATTGGTAAAAGCACTATGATGAAAAGTGTGATATGTTTTCAGGTATCTCCTATACTAATAGAGCCACATGCTCACCGGTTTGCCACATGATGTAGGCCTATGGACTGAACAAGAAACCACCAAAAATTTTAACCAGTCATCGTTCTCACAACACTGAGGACCAGTCATTCGAAATGACTTCTCCATGCATTTTATGCATTGGTAAAAGCACTATGATGAAAAGTGTGATATGTTTTCAGGTATCTCCTATACTAATAGAGCCACATGCTCACCGGTTTGCCACATGATGTAGGCCTATGGACTGAACAAGAAACCACCAAAAATTTTAACCAGTCATCGTTCTCACAACACTGAGGACCAGTCATTCGAAATGACTTCTCCATGCATTTTATGCATTGGTAAAAGCACTATGATGAAAAGTGTGATATGTTTTCAGGTATCTCCTATACTAATAGAGCCACATGCTCACCGGTTTGCCACATGATGTAGGCCTATGGACTGAACAAGAAACCACCAAAAATTTTAACCAGTCATCGTTCTCACAACACTGAGGACCAGTCATTCGAAATGACTTCTCCATGCATTTTATGCATTGGTAAAAGCACTATGATGAAAAGTGTGATATGTTTTCAGGTATCTCCTATACTAATAGAGCCACATGCTCACCGGTTTGCCACATGATGTAGGCCTATGGACTGAACAAGAAACCACCAAAAATTTTAACCAGTCATCGTTCTCACAACACTGAGGACCAGTCATTCGAAATGACTTCTCCATGCATTTTATGCATTGGTAAAAGCACTATGATGAAAAGTGTGATATGTTTTCAGGTATCTCCTATACTAATAGAGCCACATGCTCACCGGTTTGCCACATGATGTAGGCCTATGGACTGAACAAGAAACCACCAAAAATTTTAACCAGTCATCGTTCTCACAACACTGAGGACCAGTCATTCGAAATGACTTCTCCATGCATTTTATGCATTGGTAAAAGCACTATGATGAAAAGTGTGATATGTTTTCAGGTATCTCCTATACTAATAGAGCCACATGCTCACCGGTTTGCCACATGATGTAGGCCTATGGACTGAACAAGAAACCACCAAAAATTTTAACCAGTCATCGTTCTCACAACACTGAGGACCAGTCATTCGAAATGACTTCTCCATGCATTTTATGCATTGGTAAAAGCACTATGATGAAAAGTGTGATATGTTTTCAGGTATCTCCTATACTAATAGAGCCACATGCTCACCGGTTTGCCACATGATGTAGGCCTATGGACTGAACAAGAAACCACCAAAAATTTTAACCAGTCATCGTTCTCACAACACTGAGGACCAGTCATTCGAAATGACTTCTCCATGCATTTTATGCATTGGTAAAAGCACTATGATGAAAAGTGTGATATGTTTTCAGGTATCTCCTATACTAATAGAGCCACATGCTCACCGGTTTGCCACATGATGTAGGCCTATGGACTGAACAAGAAACCACCAAAAATTTTAACCAGTCATCGTTCTCACAACACTGAGGACCAGTCATTCGAAATGACTTCTCCATGCATTTTATGCATTGGTAAAAGCACTATGATGAAAAGTGTGATATGTTTTCAGGTATCTCCTATACTAATAGAGCCACATGCTCACCGGTTTGCCACATGATGTAGGCCTATGGACTGAACAAGAAACCACCAAAAATTTTAACCAGTCATCGTTCTCACAACACTGAGGACCAGTCATTCGAAATGACTTCTCCATGCATTTTATGCATTGGTAAAAGCACTATGATGAAAAGTGTGATATGTTTTCAGGTATCTCCTATACTAATAGAGCCACATGCTCACCGGTTTGCCACATGATGTAGGCCTATGGACTGAACAAGAAACCACCAAAAATTTTAACCAGTCATCGTTCTCACAACACTGAGGACCAGTCATTCGAAATGACTTCTCCATGCATTTTATGCATTGGTAAAAGCACTATGATGAAAAGTGTGATATGTTTTCAGGTATCTCCTATACTAATAGAGCCACATGCTCACCGGTTTGCCACATGATGTAGGCCTATGGACTGAACAAGAAACCACCAAAAATTTTAACCAGTCATCGTTCTCACAACACTGAGGACCAGTCATTCGAAATGACTTCTCCATGCATTTTATGCATTGGTAAAAGCACTATGATGAAAAGTGTGATATGTTTTCAGGTATCTCCTATACTAATAGAGCCACATGCTCACCGGTTTGCCACATGATGTAGGCCTATGGACTGAACAAGAAACCACCAAAAATTTTAACCAGTCATCGTTCTCACAACACTGAGGACCAGTCATTCGAAATGACTTCTCCATGCATTTTATGCATTGGTAAAAGCACTATGATGAAAAGTGTGATATGTTTTCAGGTATCTCCTATACTAATAGAGCCACATGCTCACCGGTTTGCCACATGATGTAGGCCTATGGACTGAACAAGAAACCACCAAAAATTTTAACCAGTCATCGTTCTCACAACACTGAGGACCAGTCATTCGAAATGACTTCTCCATGCATTTTATGCATTGGTAAAAGCACTATGATGAAAAGTGTGATATGTTTTCAGGTATCTCCTATACTAATAGAGCCACATGCTCACCGGTTTGCCACATGATGTAGGCCTATGGACTGAACAAGAAACCACCAAAAATTTTAACCAGTCATCGTTCTCACAACACTGAGGACCAGTCATTCGAAATGACTTCTCCATGCATTTTATGCATTGGTAAAAGCACTATGATGAAAAGTGTGATATGTTTTCAGGTATCTCCTATACTAATAGAGCCACATGCTCATGAACAAGAAACCACCAAAAATTTTAACCAGTCATCGTTCTCACAACACTGAGGACCAGTCCATTCGAAATGACTTCTCCATGCATTTTATGCATTGGTAAAAGCACTATGATGAAAAGTGTGATATGTTTTCAGGTATCTCCTATACTAATAGAGCCATATGCTCACCGGTTTGCCACATGATGGTAGGCCTGCTCGGGACTGAACAAGAAACCACCAAAAAATTTTAACCAGTCATCTTTCTCACAACACTGAGGACCAGTCATTCGAAATGACTTCTCCATGCATTTTATGCATTGTTAAAAGCCACTATGATGAAAAGTGTGATATGTTTTCTGGTATCTCCTATACTAATAGAGCCAGCATGGCTCACCGGTCTTGCCACATGATGTAGGCCTATGGACTGAACAAGAAACCACCAAAAATTTTAACCAGTCACTCGGTTCTCACAACACTGAGGACCAGTCATTCGAAATGACTTCTCCATGCATTTTATGCATTGGTAAAAGCACTATGATGAAAAGTGTGATATGTTTTCAGGTATCTCCTATTACTAATAGAGCCACATGCTCAACGGTTTGCCACATGATGTAGGCCTATGGACTGAACAAGAAACCACCAAAAATTTTAACCAGTCATCGTTCTCACAACACTGAGGACCAGTCATTCGAAATGACTTCTCCATGCATTTTATGATTGGTAAAAGCACTATGATGAAAAGTGTGATATGTTTTCAGGTATCTCCTATACTAATAGAGCCACATGCTCACACGGTTTGCCACATGATGTAGGCCTATGGACTGAACAAGAAACCACCAAAAATTTTAACCAGTCATCGTTCTCACAACACTGAGGACCAGTCATTCGAATGACTTCTCCATGCCATTTTATGCATTGGTAAAAGCACTATGATGAAAAGTGTGATATGTTTTCAGGTATCTCCTATACTAATAGAGCCACATGCTCACCGGTTTGCCACATGATGTAGGCCTATGGACTGAACAAGAAACCACCAAAAATTTTAACCAGTCATCAGTTCTCACAACACTGAGGACCAGTCATTCGAATGACTTCTCCATGCATTTTATGCATTGGTAAAAGCACTATGATGAAAAGTGTGATATGTTTTCTGGTATCTCCTATACTAATCAGAGCCACATGCTCACCGGTTTGCCACATGATGTAGGCCTATGGACTGAACAAGAAACCACCAAAAATTTTAACCAGTCATTCGTTCTCACAACACTGAGGACCAGTCATTCGAAATGACTTCTCCATGCATTTTATGCATTGGTAAAAGCACTATGATGAAAAGTGTGATATGTTTTCAGGTATCTCCTATACTAATAGAGCCACATGCTCACGGTTTGCCACATGATGTAGGCCTATGGCCTGAACAAGAAACCACCAAAAATTTTAACCAGTCATCGTTCTCACAACACTGAGGACCAGTCATTCGAAATGACTTCTCCATGCATTTTATGCATTGGGTAAAAGCCACTATGATGAAAAGTGTGATATGTTTTCAGGTATCTCCTATACTAATAGAGCCACATGCTCACCGGTTTGCCACATGATGTAGGCCTATGGACTGAACAAGAAACCACCAAAAATTTTAACCAGTCATCGTTCTCACAACACTGAGGACCAGTCATTCGAAATGACTTCTCCATGCATTTTATGCATTGGTAAAAGCACTATGATGAAAAGTGTGATATGTTTTTCAGGTATCTCCTATACTAATAGAGCCACATGCTCACCGGTTTGCCACATGATGTAGGCCTATGGACTGAACAAGAAACCACCAAAAATTTTAACCAGTCATCGTTCTCACAACACTGAGGACCAGTCATTCGAAATGACCTCTCCATGCATTTTATGCATTGGTAAAAGCACTATGATGAAAAGTGTGATATGTTTTCAGGTATCTCCTATACTAATAGAGCCACATGCTCACCGGTTTGCCACATGATGTAGGCCTATGGACTGAACAAGAACCCACCAAAAATTTTAACCAGTCATCGTTCTCACAACACTGAGGACCAGTAAATCGAAATGACTTCTGCATGCATTTTATGCATTGGTAAAAGCACTATGATGAAAAGTGTGATATGTTTTCAGGTATCTCCTATACTAATAGAGCCACATGCTCACCGGTTTGCCACATGATGTAGGCCTATGGACTGAACAAGAAACCACCAAAAATTTTAAACCAGTCATCGTTCTCACAACACTGAGGACCAGTCATTCGAAATGACTTCTCCATGCATTTTATGCATTGGTAAAAGCACTATGATGAAAAGTGTGATATGTTTTCAGGTATCTCCTATACTAATAGAGCCACATGCTCACCGGTTTGCCACATGATGTAGGCCTATGGACTGAACAAGAAACCACCAAAATTTTAACCAGTCATCGTTCTCACAACACTGAGGACCAGTCATTCGAAATGACTTCTCCATGCATTTTATGCATTGGTAAAAGCACTATGATGAAAAGTGTGATATGTTTTCAGGTATCTCCTATACTAATAGAGCCACATGCTCACCGGTTTGCCACATGATGTAGGCCTATGGACTGAACAAAAAACCACCAAAAATTTTAACCAGTCATCGTTCTCACAACACTGAGGACAGTCATTCGAAATGACTTCTCCATGCATTTTATGCATTGGTAAAAGCACTATGATGAAAAGTGTGATATGTTTCAGGTATCTCCTATACTAATAGAGCCACATGCTCACACCGGTTTGCCACATGATGTAGGCCTATGGACTGAACAAGAAACCACCAAAAATTTTAACCAGTCATCGTTCTCACAACACTGAGGACCAGTCATTCGAAATGACTTCTCCATGCATTTTATGCATTGGTAAAAGCACTATGATGAAAAGTGTGATATGTTTTCAGGTATCTCCTATACTAATAGAGCCACATGCTCACACGGTTTGCCACATGATGTAGGCCTATGGACTGAACAAGAAACCACCAAAAATTTTAACCAGTCATCGTTCTCACAACACTGAGGACCAGTCATTCGAAATGACTTCTCCATGCATTTTATGCATTGGTAAAAGCACTATGATGAAAAGTGTGATATGTTTTCAGGTATCTCCTATACTAATAGAGCCACATGCTCACCGGTTTGCCACATGATGTAGGCCTATGGACTGAACAAGAAACCACCAAAAATTTTAACCAGTCATCGTTCTCACAACACTGAGGACCAGTCATTCGAAATGACTTCTCCATGCATTTTATGCATTGGTAAAAGCACTATGATGAAAAGTGTGATATGTTTTCAGGTATCTCCTATACTAATAGAGCCACATGCTCACCGGTTTGCCACATGATGTAGGCCTATGGACTGAACAAGAAACCACCAAAAATTTTAACCAATCATCGTTCTCACAACACTGAGGACCAGTCATTCGAAATGACTTCTCCATGCATTTTATGCATTGGTAAAAGCACTATGATGAAAAGTGTGATATGTTTTCAGGTATCTCCCTATACTAATAGAGCCATATGCTCACCGGTTTGCCACATGATGTTGGCCTATGGACTGAACAAGAAACCACCAAAAATTATAACCAGTCATCGTTCTCACAACACTGAGGACCAGTCATTCGAAATGACTTCTCCATGCATTTTATGCATTGGTAAAAGCACTATGATGAAAAGTGTGATATGTTTTCAGGTATCTCCTATACTAATAGAGCCACATGCTCACCGGTTTGCCACATGATGTAGGCCTATGGACTGAACAAGAAACCACCAAAAATTTTAACCAGTCATCGTCTCACAACACTGAGGACCAGTCATTCGAAATGACTTCTCCATGCATTTTATGCATTGGTAAAAGCACTATGATGAAAAGTGTGATATGTTTGCAGGTATCTCCTATACTAATAGAGCCACATGCTCACCGGTTTGCCACATGATGTAGGCCTATGGACTGAACAAGAAACCACCAAAAATTTTAACCAATCATCGTTCTCACAACACTGAGGACTCAGTCATTCGAAATGACTTCTCCATGCATTTTATGCATTGGTAAAAGCACTATGATGAAAAGTGTGATATGTTTTCAGGTATCTCCTATACTAATAGAGCCATTGCTCACCGGTTTGCCACATGATGTTGGCCTATGGACTGAACAAGAAACCACCAAAAATTTTAACCAGTCATCGTTCTCACAACACTGAGGACCAGTCATTCGAAATGACTTCTCCATGCATTTTATGCATTGGTAAAAGCACTATGATGAAAAGTGTGATTATGTCTTTCAGGTATCTCCTATACTAATAGAGCCACATGCTCACCGGTTTGCCACATGATGTAGGCCTATGGACTGAACAAGAAACCACCAAAAATTTTAACCAGTCATCGTTCGTCACAACACTGAGGACCAGTCATTCGAAATGACTTCCTTCTCCATGCATTTTATGCATTGGTAAAAGCACTATGATGAAAAGTGTGATATGTTTTCAGGTATCTCCTATACTAATAGAGCCACATGCTCACCGGTTTTGCCACATGATGTAGGCCTATGGACTGAACAAGAAACCACCAAAAATTTTAACCAGTCATCGTTGTCACAACACTGAGGACCAGTCATTCGAAATGACTTCTCCATGCATTTTATGCATTGGTAAAAGCACTATGATGAAAAGTGTGATATGTTTTCAGGTATCTCCTATACTAATAGAGCCACATGCTCACCGGTTTGCCACATGATGTAGGCCTATGGACTGAACAAGAAACCACCAAAAATTTTAACCAGTCATCGTTCTCACAACACTGAGGACCAGTCATTCGAAATGACTTCTCTATGCATTTTATGCATTGGTAAAAGCAATATGATGAAAAGTGTGATATGTTTTCAGGTATCTCCTATACTAATAGAGCCACATGCTCACCCGGTTTGCCACATGATGTAGGCCTATGGACTGAACAAGAAACCACCAAAAATTTTAACCAGTCATCGTTCTCACAACACTGAGGACCAGTCATTCGAAATGACTTCTCCATGCATTTTATGCATTGGTAAAAGCACTATGATGAAAAGTGTGATATGTTTTCAGGTATCTCCTATACTAATAGAGCCACATGCTCACCGGTTTGCCACATGATGTAGGCCTATGGACTGAACAAGAAACCACCAAAAATTTTAACCAGTCATCGTTCTCACAACACTGAGGACCAGTCATTCGAAATGACTTCTCCATGCATTTTATGCATTGGTAAAAGCACTATGATGAAAAGTGTGATATGTTTTCAGGTATCTCCTATACTAATAGAGCCATATGCTCACCGGTTTGCCACATGATGTAGGCCTATGGACTGAACAAGAAACCACCAAAAATTTTAACCAGTCATCTTTCTCACACACTGAGGACCAGTCATTCGAAATGACTTCTCCATGCATTTTATGCATTGGTAAAAGCACTATGATGAAAAGTGTGATATGTTTTCTGGTATCTCCTATACTAATAGAGCCACATGCTCACCGGTTTGCCACATGATGTAGGCCTATGGACTGAACAAGAAACCACCAAAAATTTTAACCAGTCATCGTTCTCACAACACTGAGGACCAGTCATTCGAAATGACTTCTCCATGCATTTTATGCATTGGTAAAAGCACTATGATGAAAAGTGTGATATGTTTTCAGGTATCTCCTATACTAATAGAGCCACATGCTCAAACGGTTTGCCACATGATGTAGGCCTATGGACTGAACAAGAAACCCAAAAATTTTAACCAGTCATCGTTCTCACAACACTGAGGACCAGTCATTCGAAATGACTTCTCCATGCATTTTATGCATTGGTAAAAGCACTATGATGAAAAGTGTGATATGTTTTCAGGTATCTCCTATACTAATAGAGCCACATGCTCACCGGTTTGCCACATGATGTAGGCCTATGGACTGAACAAGAAACCACCAAAAATTTTAACCAGTCATCGTTCTCACAACACTGAGGACCAGTCATTCGAAATGACTTCTCCATGCATTTTATGCATTGGTAAAAGCACTATGATGAAAAGTGTGATATGTTTTCAGGTATCTCCTATACTAATAGAGCCACATGCTCACCGGTTTGCCACATGATGTAGGCCTATGGACTGAACAAGAAACCACCAAAAATTTTAACCAGTCATCGTTCTCACAACACTGAGGACCAGTCATTCGAAATGACTTCTCCATGCATTTTATGCATTGGTAAAAGCACTATGATGAAAAGTGTGATATGTTTTCAGGTATCTCCTATACTAATAGAGCCACATGCTCACCGGTTTGCCACATGATGTAGGCCTATGGACTGAACAAGAAACCACCAAAAATTTTAACCAGTCATCGTTCTCACAACACTGAGGACCAGTCATTCGAAATGACTTCTCCATGCATTTTATGCATTGGTAAAAGCACTATGATGAAAAGTGTGATATGTTTTCAGGTATCTCCTATACTAATAGAGCCACATGCTCACCGGTTTGCCACATGATGTAGGCCTATGGACTGAACAAGAAACCACCAAAAATTTTAACCAGTCATCGTTCTCACAACACTGAGGACCAGTCATTCGAAATGACTTCTCCATGCATTTTATGCATTGGTAAAAGCACTATGATGAAAAGTGTGATATGTTTTCAGGTATCTCCTATACTAATAGAGCCACATGCTCACCGGTTTGCCACATGATGTAGGCCTATGGACTGAACAAGAAACCACCAAAAATTTTAACCAGTCATCGTTCTCACAGACACTGAGGACAGTCATTCGAAATGACTTCTCCATGCATTTATGCATTGGTAAAAGCACTATGATGAAAAGTGTGATAAGTTTTCAGGTATCTCCTATACTAATAGAGCCACATGCTCACCGGTTTGCCACATCGATGTAGGCCTATGGACTGAACAAGAAACCACCAAAAATTTTAACCAATCATCGTTCTCACAACACTGAGGACCAGTCATTCGAAATGACTTCTCCATGCATTTTATGCATGGTAAAGCACTATGATGAAATGTGTGATATGTTTTCAGGTATCTCCTATACTAATAGAGCCACATGCTCACCGGTTTGCCACATGATGTAGGCTATGGACTGAACAAGAAACCACCAAAAATTTTTAACCAGTCCAAAAATTTTAACCAGTCATCGTTCTCACAACACTGAGGACCAGTCATTCGAAATGACTTCTCCATGCATTTTATGCATTGGTAAAAGCACTATGATGAAAAGTGTGATATGTTTTCAGGTATCTCCTATACTAATAGAGCCACATGCTCACCGGTTTGCCACATGATGTAGGCCTATGGACTGAACAAGAAACCACCAAAAATTTTAACCAGTCATCGTTCTCACAACACTGAGGACCAGTCATTCGAAATGACTTCTCCATGCATTTTATGCATTGGTAAAAGCACTATGATGAAAAGTGTGATATGTTTTCAGGTATCTCCTATACTAATAGAGCCACATGCTCACCGGTTTGCCACATGATGTAGGCCTATGGACTGAACAAGAAACCACCAAAAATTTTAACCAGTCATCGTTCTCACAACACTGAGGACCAGTCATTCGAAATGACTTCTCCATGCATTTTATGCATTGGTAAAAGCACTATGATGAAAAGTGTGATATGTTTTCAGGTATCTCCTATACTAATAGAGCCACATGCTCACCGGTTTGCCACATGATGTAGGCCTATGGACTGAACAAGAAACCACCAAAAATTTTAACCAGTCATCGTTCTCACAACACTGAGGACCAGTCATTCGAAATGACTTCTCCATGCATTTTATGCATTGGTAAAAGCACTATGATGAAAAGTGTGATATGTTTTCAGGTATCTCCTATACTAATAGAGCCACATGCTCACCGGTTTGCCACATGATGTAGGCCTATGGACTGAACAAGAAACCACCAAAAATTTTAACCAGTCATCGTTCTCACAACACTGAGGACCAGTCATTCGAAATGACTTCTCCATGCATTTTATGCATTGGTAAAAGCACTATGATGAAAAGTGTGATATGTTTTCAGGTATCTCCTATACTAATAGAGCCACATGCTCACCGGTTTGCCACATGATGTAGGCCTATGGACTGAACAAGAAACCACCAAAAATTTTAACCAGTCATCGTTCTCACAACACTGAGGACCAGTCATTCGAAATGACTTCTCCATGCATTTTATGCATTGGTAAAAGCACTATGATGAAAAGTGTGATATGTTTTCAGGTATCTCCTATACTAATAGAGCCACATGCTCACCGGTTTGCCACATGATGTAGGCCTATGGACTGAACAAGAAACCACCAAAAATTTTAACCAGTCATCGTTCTCACAACACTGAGGACCAGTCATTCGAAATGACTTCTCCATGCATTTTATGCATTGGTAAAAGCACTATGATGAAAAGTGTGATATGTTTTCAGGTATCTCCTATACTAATAGAGCCACATGCTCACCGGTTTGCCACATGATGTAGGCCTATGGACTGAACAAGAAACCACCAAAAATTTTAACCAGTCATCGTTCTCACAACACTGAGGACCAGTCATTCGAAATGACTTCTCCATGCATTTTATGCATTGGTAAAAGCACTATGATGAAAAGTGTGATATGTTTTCAGGTATCTCCTATACTAATAGAGCCACATGCTCACCGGTTTGCCACATGATGTAGGCCTATGGACTGAACAAGAAACCACCAAAAATTTTAACCAGTCATCGTTCTCACAACACTGAGGACCAGTCATTCGAAATGACTTCTCCATGCATTTTATGCATTGGTAAAAGCACTATGATGAAAAGTGTGATATGTTTTCAGGTATCTCCTATACTAATAGAGCCACATGCTCACCGGTTTGCCACATGATGTAGGCCTATGGACTGAACAAGAAACCACCAAAAATTTTAACCAGTCATCGTTCTCACAACACTGAGGACCAGTCATTCGAAATGACTTCTCCATGCATTTTATGCATTGGTAAAAGCACTATGATGAAAAGTGTGATATGTTTTCAGGTATCTCCTATACTAATAGAGCCACATGCTCACCGGTTTGCCACATGATGTAGGCCTATGGACTGAACAAGAAACCACCAAAAATTTTAACCAGTCATCGTTCTCACAACACTGAGGACCAGTCATTCGAAATGACTTCTCCATGCATTTTATGCATTGGTAAAAGCACTATGATGAAAAGTGTGATATGTTTTCAGGTATCTCCTATACTAATAGAGCCACATGCTCACCGGTTTGCCACATGATGTAGGCCTATGGACTGAACAAGAAACCACCAAAAATTTTAACCAGTCATCGTTCTCACAACACTGAGGACCAGTCATTCGAAATGACTTCTCCATGCATTTTATGCATTGGTAAAAGCACTATGATGAAAAGTGTGATATGTTTTCAGGTATCTCCTATACTAATAGAGCCACATGCTCACCGGTTTGCCACATGATGTAGGCCTATGGACTGAACAAGAAACCACCAAAAATTTTAACCAGTCATCGTTCTCACAACACTGAGGACCAGTCATTCGAAATGACTTCTCCATGCATTTTATGCATTGGTAAAAGCACTATGATGAAAAGTGTGATATGTTTTCAGGTATCTCCTATACTAATAGAGCCACATGCTCACCGGTTTGCCACATGATGTAGGCCTATGGACTGAACAAGAAACCACCAAAAATTTTAACCAGTCATCGTTCTCACAACACTGAGGACCAGTCATTCGAAATGACTTCTCCATGCATTTTATGCATTGGTAAAAGCACTATGATGAAAAGTGTGATATGTTTTCAGGTATCTCCTATACTAATAGAGCCACATGCTCACCGGTTTGCCACATGATGTAGGCCTATGGACTGAACAAGAAACCACCAAAAATTTTAACCAGTCATCGTTCTCACAACACTGAGGACCAGTCATTCGAAATGACTTCTCCATGCATTTTATGCATTGGTAAAAGCACTATGATGAAAAGTGTGATATGTTTTCAGGTATCTCCTATACTAATAGAGCCACATGCTCACCGGTTTGCCACATGATGTAGGCCTATGGACTGAACAAGAAACCACCAAAAATTTTAACCAGTCATCGTTCTCACAACACTGAGGACCAGTCATTCGAAATGACTTCTCCATGCATTTTATGCATTGGTAAAAGCACTATGATGAAAAGTGTGATATGTTTTCAGGTATCTCCTATACTAATAGAGCCACATGCTCACCGGTTTGCCACATGATGTAGGCCTATGGACTGAACAAGAAACCACCAAAAATTTTAACCAGTCATCGTTCTCACAACACTGAGGACCAGTCATTCGAAATGACTTCTCCATGCATTTTATGCATTGGTAAAAGCACTATGATGAAAAGTGTGATATGTTTTCAGGTATCTCCTATACTAATAGAGCCACATGCTCACCGGTTTGCCACATGATGTAGGCCTATGGACTGAACAAGAAACCACCAAAAATTTTAACCAGTCATCGTTCTCACAACACTGAGGACCAGTCATTCGAAATGACTTCTCCATGCATTTTATGCATTGGTAAAAGCACTATGATGAAAAGTGTGATATGTTTTCAGGTATCTCCTATACTAATAGAGCCACATGCTCACCGGTTTGCCACATGATGTAGGCCTATGGACTGAACAAGAAACCACCAAAAATTTTAACCAGTCATCGTTCTCACAACACTGAGGACCAGTCATTCGAAATGACTTCTCCATGCATTTTATGCATTGGTAAAAGCACTATGATGAAAAGTGTGATATGTTTTCAGGTATCTCCTATACTAATAGAGCCACATGCTCACCGGTTTGCCACATGATGTAGGCCTATGGACTGAACAAGAAACCACCAAAAATTTTAACCAGTCATCGTTCTCACAACACTGAGGACCAGTCATTCGAAATGACTTCTCCATGCATTTTATGCATTGGTAAAAGCACTATGATGAAAAGTGTGATATGTTTTCAGGTATCTCCTATACTAATAGAGCCACATGCTCACCGGTTTGCCACATGATGTAGGCCTATGGACTGAACAAGAAACCACCAAAAATTTTAACCAGTCATCGTTCTCACAACACTGAGGACCAGTCATTCGAAATGACTTCTCCATGCATTTTATGCATTGGTAAAAGCACTATGATGAAAAGTGTGATATGTTTTCAGGTATCTCCTATACTAATAGAGCCACATGCTCACCGGTTTGCCACATGATGTAGGCCTATGGACTGAACAAGAAACCACCAAAAATTTTAACCAGTCATCGTTCTCACAACACTGAGGACCAGTCATTCGAAATGACTTCTCCATGCATTTTATGCATTGGTAAAAGCACTATGATGAAAAGTGTGATATGTTTTCAGGTATCTCCTATACTAATAGAGCCACATGCTCACCGGTTTGCCACATGATGTAGGCCTATGGACTGAACAAGAAACCACCAAAAATTTTAACCAGTCATCGTTCTCACAACACTGAGGACCAGTCATTCGAAATGACTTCTCCATGCATTTTATGCATTGGTAAAAGCACTATGATGAAAAGTGTGATATGTTTTCAGGTATCTCCTATACTAATAG
Source organism: Ranitomeya imitator (assembly GCF_032444005.1). Taxonomy (NCBI): domain Eukaryota; kingdom Metazoa; phylum Chordata; class Amphibia; order Anura; family Dendrobatidae; genus Ranitomeya; species Ranitomeya imitator. The sequence goes on from NW_027194906.1 coordinate 66,385, forward strand.
AGCCACATGCTCACCGGTTTGCCACATGATGTAGGCCTATGGACTGAACAAGAAACCACCAAAAATTTTAACCAGTCATCGTTCTCACAACACTGAGGACCAGTCATTCGAAATGACTTCTCCATGCATTTTATGCATTGGTAAAAGCACTATGATGAAAAGTGTGATATGTTTTCAGGTATCTCCTATACTAATAGAGCCACATGCTCACCGGTTTGCCACATGATGTAGGCCTATGGACTGAACAAGAAACCACCAAAAATTTTAACCAGTCATCGTTCTCACAACACTGAGGACCAGTCATTCGAAATGACTTCTCCATGCATTTTATGCATTGGTAAAAGCACTATGATGAAAAGTGTGATATGTTTTCAGGTATCTCCTATACTAATAGAGCCACATGCTCACCGGTTTGCCACATGATGTAGGCCTATGGACTGAACAAGAAACCACCAAAAATTTTAACCAGTCATCGTTCTCACAACACTGAGGACCAGTCATTCGAAATGACTTCTCCATGCATTTTATGCATTGGTAAAAGCACTATGATGAAAAGTGTGATATGTTTTCAGGTATCTCCTATACTAATAGAGCCACATGCTCACCGGTTTGCCACATGATGTAGGCCTATGGACTGAACAAGAAACCACCAAAAATTTTAACCAGTCATCGTTCTCACAACACTGAGGACCAGTCATTCGAAATGACTTCTCCATGCATTTTATGCATTGGTAAAAGCACTATGATGAAAAGTGTGATATGTTTTCAGGTATCTCCTATACTAATAGAGCCACATGCTCACCGGTTTGCCACATGATGTAGGCCTATGGACTGAACAAGAAACCACCAAAAATTTTAACCAGTCATCGTTCTCACAACACTGAGGACCAGTCATTCGAAATGACTTCTCCATGCATTTTATGCATTGGTAAAAGCACTATGATGAAAAGTGTGATATGTTTTCAGGTATCTCCTATACTAATAGAGCCACATGCTCACCGGTTTGCCACATGATGTAGGCCTATGGACTGAACAAGAAACCACCAAAAATTTTAACCAGTCATCGTTCTCACAACACTGAGGACCAGTCATTCGAAATGACTTCTCCATGCATTTTATGCATTGGTAAAAGCACTATGATGAAAAGTGTGATATGTTTTCAGGTATCTCCTATACTAATAGAGCCACATGCTCACCGGTTTGCCACATGATGTAGGCCTATGGACTGAACAAGAAACCACCAAAAATTTTAACCAGTCATCGTTCTCACAACACTGAGGACCAGTCATTCGAAATGACTTCTCCATGCATTTTATGCATTGGTAAAAGCACTATGATGAAAAGTGTGATATGTTTTCAGGTATCTCCTATACTAATAGAGCCACATGCTCACCGGTTTGCCACATGATGTAGGCCTATGGACTGAACAAGAAACCACCAAAAATTTTAACCAGTCATCGTTCTCACAACACTGAGGACCAGTCATTCGAAATGACTTCTCCATGCATTTTATGCATTGGTAAAAGCACTATGATGAAAAGTGTGATATGTTTTCAGGTATCTCCTATACTAATAGAGCCACATGCTCACCGGTTTGCCACATGATGTAGGCCTATGGACTGAACAAGAAACCACCAAAAATTTTAACCAGTCATCGTTCTCACAACACTGAGGACCAGTCATTCGAAATGACTTCTCCATGCATTTTATGCATTGGTAAAAGCACTATGATGAAAAGTGTGATATGTTTTCAGGTATCTCCTATACTAATAGAGCCACATGCTCACCGGTTTGCCACATGATGTAGGCCTATGGACTGAACAAGAAACCACCAAAAATTTTAACCAGTCATCGTTCTCACAACACTGAGGACCAGTCATTCGAAATGACTTCTCCATGCATTTTATGCATTGGTAAAAGCACTATGATGAAAAGTGTGATATGTTTTCAGGTATCTCCTATACTAATAGAGCCACATGCTCACCGGTTTGCCACATGATGTAGGCCTATGGACTGAACAAGAAACCACCAAAAATTTTAACCAGTCATCGTTCTCACAACACTGAGGACCAGTCATTCGAAATGACTTCTCCATGCATTTTATGCATTGGTAAAAGCACTATGATGAAAAGTGTGATATGTTTTCAGGTATCTCCTATACTAATAGAGCCACATGCTCACCGGTTTGCCACATGATGTAGGCCTATGGACTGAACAAGAAACCACCAAAAATTTTAACCAGTCATCGTTCTCACAACACTGAGGACCAGTCATTCGAAATGACTTCTCCATGCATTTTATGCATTGGTAAAAGCACTATGATGAAAAGTGTGATATGTTTTCAGGTATCTCCTATACTAATAGAGCCACATGCTCACCGGTTTGCCACATGATGTAGGCCTATGGACTGAACAAGAAACCACCAAAAATTTTAACCAGTCATCGTTCTCACAACACTGAGGACCAGTCATTCGAAATGACTTCTCCATGCATTTTATGCATTGGTAAAAGCACTATGATGAAAAGTGTGATATGTTTTCAGGTATCTCCTATACTAATAGAGCCACATGCTCACCGGTTTGCCACATGATGTAGGCCTATGGACTGAACAAGAAACCACCAAAAATTTTAACCAGTCATCGTTCTCACAACACTGAGGACCAGTCATTCGAAATGACTTCTCCATGCATTTTATGCATTGGTAAAAGCACTATGATGAAAAGTGTGATATGTTTTCAGGTATCTCCTATACTAATAGAGCCACATGCTCACCGGTTTGCAAGAGAAACCACCAAAAATTTTAACCAGTCATCGTTCTCACAACACTGAGGACCAGTCATTCGAAATGACTTCTCCATGCATTGTATGCATTGTAAAAGCACTATGATGAAAGTGTGATATGTTTTCAGGTATCTCCTATACTAATAGAGCCACATGCTCACCAGCTGGTTTGCCACATGATGTAGGCCTATGGACTGAACAAGAAACCACCAAAAATTTTAACCAGTCATCGTTCTCTCACAACACTGAGGACCAGTCATTCGAAATGACTTCTCCATGCATTTTATGCATTGGTAAAAGCACTATGATGAAAAGTGTGATATGTTTTCAGGTATCTCCCTATACTAATAGAGCCACATGCTCACCGGTTTTGCAGCATGATGTAGGCCTATGGACTGAACAAGAAACCACCAAAATTTTAACCAGTCATCGTTCTCACAACACTGAGGACCAGTCATTCGAAATGACTTCTCCATGCATTTTATGCATTGGTAAAAGCACTATGATGAAAAGTGTGATATGTTTTCAGGTATCTCCTATACTAATTAGAGCCACAATGCTCACCGGTTTGCCAACATGATGTAGGCCTATGGACTGAACAAGAAACCACCAAAAATTTTAACCAGTCATCGTTCTCACAACACTGGAGGACCAGTCATTCGAAATGACTTCTCCATGCATTTTATGCATTGGTAAAAGCACTATGATGAAAAGTGTGATATGTTTTCAAGTATCTCCTATACTAATAGAGCCACATGCTCACCGGTTTGCCACATGATGTAGGCCTATGGGACTGAACAAGAAACCACCAAAAATTTTAACCAGTCATCGTTCTCACAACACTGAGGACCAGTCATTCGAAATGACTTCTCCATGCATTTTATGCATTGGTAAAAGCACTATGATGAAAAGTGTGATATGTTTTCAGGTATCTCCTATACTAATAGAGCCACATGCTCACCGGTTTGCCACATGATGTAGGCCTATGGACTGAACAAGAAACCCACCAAAAATTTTAACCAGTCATCGTTCTCACAACACTGAGGACCAGTCATTCGAAATGACTTCTCCATGCATTTTATGCATTGGTAAAAGCACTATGATGAAAAGTGTGATATGTTTTCAGGTATCTCCTATACTAATAGAGGCCACATGCTCACCGGTTTGCCACATGATGTAGGCCTATGGACTGAACAAGAAACCACCCAAAAATTTTAACCAGTCATCGTTCTCACAACACTGAGGACCAGTCATTCGAAATGACTTCTCCCATGCATTTTATGCATTGGTAAAAGCACTATGATGAAAAGTGTGATATGTTTTCAGGTATCTCCTATACTAATAGAGCCACATGCTCACCGGTTTGCCACATGATGTAGGGCCTATGGACTGAACAAGAAACCACCAAAAATTTTAACCAGTCATCGTTTCTCACAACACATGAGGACCAGTCATTCGAAATGACTTCTCCCCATGCATTTTATGCATTGGTAAAAGCACTATGATGAAAAGTGTGGATATGTTTTCAGGTATCTCCTATACTAATAGAGCCACATGCTCACCGGTTTGCCACATGATGTAGGCCTATGGACTGAACAAGAAACCACCAAAAATTTTAACCAGTCATCGTTCTCACAACACTGAGGACCAGTCATTCGAAATGACTTCTCCATGCATTTTATGCATTGGTAAAAGCACTATGATGAAAAGTGTGATATGTTTTCAGGTATCTCCTATACTAATAGAGCCACATGCTCACCGGTTTGCCCACATGATGTAGGCCTATGGACTGAACAAGAAACCACCAAAAATTTTAACCAGTCATCGTTCTCGACAACACTGAGGACCAGTCATTCGAAATGACTTCTCCATGCATTTTATGCATTGGTAAAAGCACTATGATGAAAAAGTGTGATATGTTTTCAGGTATCTCCTATACTAATAGAGCCACATTGCTCACCGGTTTGCCACATGATGTAGGCCTATGGACTGAACAAGAAACCACCAAAAATTTTAACCAGTCATCGTTCTCACAACACTGAGGACCAGTCATTCGAAATGACTTCTCCATGCATTTTATGCATTGGTAAAAGCACTATGATGAAAAAGTGTGATATGTTTTCAGGTATCTCCTATACTAATAGAGCCACATGCTCACCGGTTTGCCACATGATGTAGGCCTATGGACTGAACAAGAAACCACCAAAAATTTTAACCAGTCATCGTTCTCTCAGACAACACTGAGGACCAGGTCATTCGAAATGACTTCTCCATGCATTTTATGCATTGGTAAATGCACTATGATGAAAAGTGTGATATGTTTTCAGGTATCTCCTATAACTAATAGAGCAACATGCTCACGGCTGTTTGCCACATGATGTAGGCCTATGGACTGAACAAGAAACCACCAAAAATTTTAACCAGTCATCGTTCTCACAACACTGAGGACCAGGTCATTCGAAATGACTTCTCCATGCATTTTATGCATTGGTAAAAGCACTATGATGAAAAGTGTGATATGTTTTCAGGTATCTCCCTATACTAATAGAGCCACATGCTCACCGGTTTGCCACATGATGTAGGCCTATGGACTGAACAAGAAACCACCAAAAATTTTAACCAGTCATCGTTCTCACAACACTGAGGACCAGTCATTCGAAATGACTTCTCCATGCATTTTATGCATTGGTTAAAAGCACTATGATGAAAAGTGTGATATGTTTTCAGGTATCTCCTATACTAATAGAGCCACATGCTCACCGGTTTGCCACATGATGTAGGCCTATGGACTGAACAAGAAACCACCAAAAATTTAACCAGTCATCGTCTCACAACACTGAGGACCAGTCATTCGAAATGACTTCTCCATGCATTTTATGCATTGGGTAAAGCACTATGATGAAAAGTGTGATATGTTTTCAGGTATCTCCTATACTAATAGAGCCACATGCTCACACGGTTTGCCACATGATGTAGGCCTATGGACTGAACAAGAAACCACCAAAAATTTTAACCAGTCATCGTTCTCACAACACTGAGGACCAGTCATTCGAAATGACTTCTCCATGCATTTTATGCATTGGTAAAAGCACTATGATGAAAAGTGTGATATGTTTTCAGGTATCTCCTATACTAATAGAGCCACATGCTCACCGGTTTGCCACATGATGTAGGCCTATGGACTGAACAAGAAACCACCAAAAATTTTAACCAGTCATCGTTCTCACAACACTGAGGACCAGTCATTCGAAATGACTTCTCCATGCATTTTATGCATTGGTAAAAGCACTATGATGAAAAGTGTGATATGTTTTCAGGTATCTCCTATACTAATAGAGCCACATGCTCACCGGTTTGCCAACATGATGTAGGCCTATGGACTGAACAAGAAACCACACAAAAATTTTAACCAGCATCATCGTTCTCACAACACTGAGGACCAGTCATTCGAAATGACTTCTCCATGCATTTTATGCATTGGTAAAAGCACTATGATGAAAAGTGTGATATGTTTTCAGGTATCTCCTATACTAATAGAGCCACATGCTCACCGGTTTGCCACATGATGTAGGCCTATGGACTGAACAAGAAACCACCAAAAATTTTAACCAGTCATCGTTCTCGACAACACTGAGGACCAGTCATTTCGAAATGACTTCTCCATGCATTTTATGCATTGGTAAAAGCACTATGATGAAAAGTGTGATATGTTTTCAGGTATCTCCTATACTAATAGGAGCCACATGCTCACCGGTTTGCCACATGATGTAGGCCTATGGACTGAACAAGAAACCACCAAAAATTTTAACCAGTCATCGTTCTCACAACACTGAGGACCAGTCATTCGAAATGACTTCTCCATGCATTTTATGCATTGGTAAAAGCACTATGATGAAAAGTGTGATATGTTTTCAGGTATCTCCTATACTAATAGAGCCACATGCTCACCGGTTTGCCACATGATGTAGGCCTATGGACGAACAAGAAACCACCAAAAATTTTAACCAGTCATCGTTCTCACAACACTGAGGACCAGTCATTCGAAATGACTTCTCCATGCATTTTATGCATTGGATAAAAGCACTATGATGAAAAGTGTGATATGTTTTCAGGTATCTCCTATACTAATAGAGCCACATGCTCACCGGTTTGCCACATGATGTAGGCCTATGGACTGAACAAGAAACCACCAAAAATTTTAAACCAGTCATCGTTCTCACAACACTGAGGACCAGTCATTCGAAATGACTTCTCCATGCATTTTATGCATTGGTAAAAGCACTATGATGAAAAGTGTGATATGTTTTCAGGTATCTCCTATACTAATAGAGCCACATGCTCACCGGTTTGCCACATGATGTAGGCCTATGGACTGAACAAGAAACCACCAAAATTTTAACCAGTCATCGTTCTCACAACACTGAGGACCAGTCATTCGAAATGACTTCTCCATGCATTTTATGCATTGGTAAAAGCACTATGATGAAAAGTGTGATATGTTTTCAGGTATCCTCTATACTAATAGAGCCACATGCTCACCGGTTTGCCACATGATGTAGGCCTATGGCTCCTATACTAATAGAGCCACATGCTCACCGGTTTGCCACATGATGTAGGCCTATGGACTGAACAAGAAACCACCAAAAATTTTAACCAGTCATCGTTCTCACAACACTGAGGACCAGTCATTCGAAATGACTTCTCCATGCATTTTATGCATTGGTAAAAGCACTATGATGAAAAGTGTGATATGTTTTCAGGTATCTCCTATCCTAATAGAGCCACATGCTCACCGGTTTGCCACATGATGTAGGCCTATGGACTGAACAAGAAACCACCAAAAATTTTAACCAGTCATCGTTCTCACAACACTGAGGACCAGTCATTCGAAATGACTTCTCCATGCATTTTATGCATTGGTAAAAGCACTATGACAAAAAGTGTGATATGTTTTCAGGTATCTCCTATACTAATAGAGCCACATGCTCACCGGTTTGCCACATGATGTAGGCCTATGGACTGAACAAGAAACCACCAAAAATTTTAACCAGTCATCGTACTCACAACACTGAGGACCAGTCATTCGAAATGACTTCTCCATGCATTTTATGCATTGGTAAAAGCACTATGATGAAAAGTGTGATGTTTTCAGGTATCTCCTATACTAATAGAGCCACATGCTCACCGGTTTGCCACATGATGTAGGCCTATGGACTGAACAAGAAACCACCAAAAATTTTAACCAGTCATCGTTCTCCCAACACTGAGGACCAGTCATTCGAAATGACTTCTCCATGCATTTTATGCATTGGTAAAAGCACTATGATGAAAAGTGTGATGTTTTCAGGTATCTCCTATACTAATAGAGCCACATGCTCACCGGTTTGCCACATGATGTAGGCCTATGGACTGAACAAGAAACCACCAAAAATTTTAACCAGTCATCGTTCTCACAACACTGAGGACCAGTCATTCGAAATGACTTCTCCATGCATTTTATGCATTGGTAAAAGCACTATGATGAAAAGTGTGATATGTTTTCAGGTATCTCCTATACTAATAGAGCCACATGCTCACCGGTTTGCCACATGATGTAGGCCTATGGACTGAACAAGAAACCACCAAAGATTTTAACCAGTCATCGTTCTCACAACACTGAGGACCAGTCATTCGAAATGACTTCTCCATGCATTTTATGCATTGGTAAAAGCACTATGATGAAAAGTGTGATGTTTTCAGGTATCTCCTATACTAATAGAGCCACATGCTCACCGGTTTGCCACATGATGTAGGCCTATGGACTGAACAAGAAACCACCAAAAATTTTAACCAGTCATCGTTCTCACAACACTGAGGACCAGTCATTCGAAATGACTTCTCCATGCATTTTATGCATTGGTAAAAGCACTATGATGAAAAGTGTGATATGTTTTCAGGTATCTCCTATACTAATAGAGCCACATGCTCACCGGTTTGCCACATGATGTAGGCCTATGGACTGAACAAGAAACGACCAAAAATTTTAACCAGTCATCGTTCTCACAACACTGAGGACCAGTCATTCGAAATGACTTCTCCATGCATTTTATGCATTGGTAAAAGCACTATGATGAAAAGTGTGATATGTTTTCAGGTATCTCCTATACTAATAGAGCCACATGCTCACCGGTTTGCCACATGATGTAGGCCTATGGACTGAACAAGAAACCACCAAAAATTTTAACCAGTCATCGTTCTCACAACACTGAGGACCAGTCATTCGAAATGACTTCTCCATGCATTTTATGCATTGGTAAAAGCACTATGATGAAAAGTGTGATATGTTTTCAGGTATCTCCTATACTAATAGAGCCACATGCTCACCGGTTTGCCACATGATGTAGGCCTATGGACTGAACAAGTAACCACCAAAAATTTTAACCAGTCATCGTTCTCACAACACTGAGGACCAGTCATTCGAAATGACTTCTCCATGCATTTTATGCATTGGTAAAAGCACTATGATGAAAAGTGTGATATGTTTTCAGGTATCTCCTATACTAATAGAGCCACATGCTCACCGGTTTGCCACATGATGTAGGCCTATGGACTGAACAAGAAACCACCAAAAATTTTAACCAGTCATCGTTCTCACAACACTGAGGACCAGTCATTCGAAATGACTTCTCCATGCATTTTATGCATTGGTAAAAGCACTATGATGAAAAGTGTGATATGTTTTCAGGTATCTCCTATACTAATAGAGCCACATGCTCACCGGTTTGCCACATGATGTAGGCCTATGGACTGAACAAGAAACCACCAAAATTTTAACCAGTCATCGTTCTCACAACACTGAGGGACCAGTCATTCGAAATGACTTCTCCATGCATTTTATGCATTGGTAAAAGCACTATGATGAAAAGTGTGATATGTTTTCAGGTATCTCCTATACTAATAGAGCCACATGCTCACCGGTTTGCCACATGATGTAGGCCTATGGACTGAACAAGAAACCACCAAAATTTTAACCAGTCATCGTTCTCACAACACTGAGGACCAGTCATTCGAAATGACTTCTCCATGCATTTTATGCATTGGTAAAAGCACTATGATGAAAAGTGTGATATGTTTTCAGGTATCTCCTATACTAATAGAGCCACATGCTCACCGGTTTGCCACATGATGTAGGCCTATGGAGCTGAACAAGAAACCACCAAAATTTTAACCAGTCATCGTTCTCACAACACTGAGGACCAGTCATTCGAAATGACTTCTCCATGCATTTTATGCATTGGTAAAAGCACTATGATGAAAAGTGTGATATGTTTTCAGGTATCTCCTATACTAATAGAGGCCACATGCTCACCGGTTTTGCCACATGATGTAGGCCTATGGACTGAACAAGAAACCACCAAAAAATTTTGAACCAGTCATCGTTCTCACAACACTGAGGACCAGTCATTCGAAATGACTTCTCCATGCATTTTATGCATTGGTAAAAGCACTATGATGAAAAGTGTGATATGTTTTCAGGTATCTCCTATACTAATAGAGCCACATGCTCACCGGTTTGCCACATGATGTAGGGCCTATGGACTGAACAAGAAACCACCAAAAATTTTAACCAGTCATCGTTCTCACAACACTGAGGACCAGTCATTCGAAATGACTTCTCCATGCATTTTATGCATTGGTAAAAGCACTATGATGAAAAGTGTGATATGTTTTCAGGTATCTCCTATACTAATAGAGCCACATGCTCACCGGTTTGCCACATGATGTAGGCCTATGGACTGAACAAGAAACCACCAAAAATTTTAACCAGTCATCGTTCTCACAACACTGAGGACCAGTCATTCGAAATGACTTCTCCATGCATTTTATGCATTGGTAAAAGCACTATGATGAAAAGTGTGATATGTTTTCAGGTATCTCCTATACTAATAGAGCCACATGCTCACCGGTTTGCCACATGATGTAGGCCTATGGACTGAACAAGAAACCACCAAAAATTTTAACCAGTCATCGTTCTCACAACACTGAGGACCAGTCATTCGAAATGACATCTCCATGCATTTTATGCATTGGTAAAAGCACTATGATGAAAAGTGTGATATGTTTTCAGGTATCTCCTATACTAATAGAGCCACATGCTCACCGGTTTGCCCACATGATGTAGGCCTATGGACTGAACAAGAAACCACCAAAAATTTTAACCAGTCATCGTTCTCACAACACTTGAGGACCAGTCATTCGAAATGACTCTCTCCATGCATTTTAATGCATTGGTAAAAGCACTATGATGAAAAGTGTGATATGTTTTCAGGTATCTCCTATACTAATAGAGCCACATGCTCACCGGTTTGCCACATGATGTAGGCCTATGGACTGAACAAGAAACCACCAAAAATTTTAACCAGTCATCGTTCTCGACAACACTGAGGACCAGTCATTCGAAATGGACTTCTCCATGCATTTTATGCATTGGTAAAAGCACTATGATGAAAAGTGTGATATGTTTTCAGGTATCTCCTATACTAATAGAGCCACATGCTCACCGGTTTGCCACATGATGTAGGCCTATGGACTGAACAAGAAACCACCAAAAATTTTAACCAGTCATCGTTCTCACAACACTGAGGACCAGTCATTCGAAATGACTTCTCCATGCATTTTATGCATTGGTAAAAGCACTATGATGAAAAGTGTGATATGTTTTCAGGTATCTCCTATACTAATAGAGCCACATGCTCACCGGTTTGCCACATGATGTATGGCCTATGGACTGAACAAGAAACCACCAAAAATTTTAACCAGTCATCGTTCTCACAACACTGAGGACCAGTCATTCGAAATGACTTCTCCATGCATTTTATGCATTGGTAAAAGCACTATGATGAAAAGTGTGATATGTTTTCAGGTATCTCCTATACTAATAGAGCCACATGCTCACCGGTTTGCCACATGATGTAGGCCTATGGACTGAACAAGAAAACCACCAAAAATTTTAACCAGTCATCGTTCTCACAACACTGAGGACCAGTCATTCGAAATGACTTCTCCATGCATTTTATGCATTGGTAAAAGCACTATGATGAAAAGTGTGATATGTTTTCAGGTATCTCCTATACTAATAGAGCCACATGCTCACCGGTTTGCCACATGATGTAGGCCTATGGACTGAACAAGAAACCACCAAAAATTTTAACCAGTCATCGTTCTCACAACACTGAGGACCAGTCATTCGAAATGACTTCTCCATGCATTTTATGCATTGGTAAAAGCACTATGATGAAAAGTGTGATATGTTTTCAGGTATCTCCTATACTAATAGAGCCACATGCTCACCGGTTTGCCACATGATGTAGGCCTATGGACTGAACAAGAAACCACCAAAAATTTTAACCAGTCATCGTTCTCACAACACTGAGGACCAGTCATTCGAAATGACTTCTCCATGCATTTTATGCATTGGTAAAAGCACTATGATGAAAAGTGTGATATGTTTTCAGGTATCTCCTATACTAATAGAGCCACATGCTCACCGGTTTGCCACATGATGTAGGCCTATGGACTGAACAAGAAACCACCAAAAATTTTAACCAGTCATCGTTCTCACAACACTGAGGACCAGTCATTCGAAATGACTTCTCCATGCATTTTATGCATTGGTAAAAGCACTATGATGAAAAGTGTGATATGTTTTCAGGTATCTCCTATACTAATAGAGCCACATGCTCACCGGTTTGCCACATGATGTAGGCCTATGGACTGAACAAGAAACCACCAAAAATTTTAACCAGTCATCGTTCTCACAACACTGAGGACCAGTCATTCGAAATGACTTCTCCATGCATTTTATGCATTGGTAAAAGCACTATGATGAAAAGTGTGATATGTTTTCAGGTATCTCCTATACTAATAGAGCCACATGCTCACCGGTTTGCCACATGATGTAGGCCTATGGACTGAACAAGAAACCACCAAAAATTTTAACCAGTCATCGTTCTCACAACACTGAGGACCAGTCATTCGAAATGACTTCTCCATGCATTTTATGCATTGGTAAAAGCACTATGATGAAAAGTGTGATATGTTTTCAGGTATCTCCTATACTAATAGAGCCACATGCTCACCGGTTTGCCACATGATGTAGGCCTATGGACTGAACAAGAAACCACCAAAATTTTAACCAGTCATCGTTCTCACAACACTGAGGACCAGTCATTCGAAATGACTTCTCCATGCATTTTATGCATTGGTAAAAGCACTATGATTGAAAAGTGTGATATGTTTTCAGGTATCTCCTATACTAATAGAGCCACATGCTCACCGGTTTGCCACATGATGTAGGCCCTATGGACTGAACAAGAAACCACCAAAAATTTTAACCAGTCATCGTTCTCACAACACTGAGGACCAGTCATTCGAAATGACTTCTCCATGCATTTTATGCATTGGTAAAAAGCACTATGATGAAAAGTGTGATATGTTTTCAGGTATCTCCTATACTAATAGAGCCACATGCTCACCGGTTTGCCACATGATGTAGGCCCATGGACTGAACAAGAAACCACCAAAAATTTTAACCAGTCATCGTTCTCACAACACTGAGGACCAGTCATTCGAATTGACTTCTCCATGCATTTTATGCATTGGTAAAAGCACTATGATGAAAAGTGTGATATGTTTTCAGGTATCTCCTATACTAATAGAGCCACATGCTCACCGGTTTGCCACATGATGTAGGCCTATGGCACTGAACAAGAAACCACCAAAATTTTAACCAGTCATCGTTCTCACAACACTGAGGACCAGTCATTCGAAATGACTTCTCCATGCATTTTATGCATTGGTAAAAGCACTATGATGAAAAGTGTGATATGTTTTCAGGTATCTCCTATACTAATAGAGCCACATGCTCACCGGTTTGCCACATGATGTAGGCCTATGGACTGAACAAGAAACCACCAAAAATTTTAACCAGTCATCGTTCTCACAACACTGAGGACCAGTCATTCGAAATGACTTCTCCATGCATTTTATGCATTGGTAAAAGCACTATGATGAAAAGTGTGATATGTTTTCAGGTATCTCCTATACTAATAGAGCCACATGCTCACCGTTTGCCACATGATGTAGGCTTATGGACTGAACAAGAAACCACCAAAAATTTTAACCAGTCATCGTTCTCACAACACTGTAGGACCAGTCATTCGAAATGACTTCTCCATGCATTTTCTGCATTGGTAAAAGCACTATGATGAAAAGTGTGATATGTTTTCAGATATCAATCCTATGCGCTCACCGGTTTGCCACATGATGTAGGCCTATGGACTGAACAAGAAACCACCAAAAATTTTAACCAGTCATCGTTCTCACAACACTGATGACCAGTCATTCGAAATGACTTCTCCATGCATTTTATGCATTGGTAAAAGCACTATGATGAAAAGTGTGATAGTTTTCAGGTATCTCCTATACTAATAGAGCCACATGCTCACCCGGTTTGCCACATGATGTAGGCCCATGGACTGAACAAGAAACCACCAAAAATTTTAACCAGTCATCGTTCTCACAACACTGAGGGACCAGTCATTCGAAATGACTTCTCCATGCATTTTATGCATTGGTAAAAGCACTATGATGAAAAGTGTGATATGTTTTCAGGTATCTCCTATACTAATAGAGCCACATGCTCACCGGTTTGCCACATGATGTAGGCCTATGGACTGAACAAGAAACCACCAAAAATTTTAACCAGTCATCGTTCTCACAACACTGAGGGACCCAGTCATTCGAAATGACTTCTCCATGCATTTTATGCATTGGTAAAAGCACTATGATGAAAAGTGTGATATGTTTTCAGGTATCTCCTATACTAATAGAGCCACATGCTCACCTGGTTTGCCACATGATGTAGGCCTATGGACTGAACAAGAAACCACCAAAAATTTTAACCAGTCATCGTTCTCACAACACTGAGGACCAGTCATTCGAAATGACTTCTCCATGCATTTTATGCATTGGTAAAAGCACTATGATGAAAAGTGTGATATGTTTTCAGGTATCTCCTATACTAATAGAGCCACATGCTCACTGGTTTGCCACATGATGTAGGCCTATGGACTGAACAAGAAACCACCAAAAATTTTAACCAGTCATCGTTCTCACAACACTGAGGACCAGTCATTCGAAATGACTTCTCCATGCATTTTATGCATTGGTAAAAGCACTATGATGAAAAGTGTGATATGTTTTCAGGTATCTCCTATACTAATAGAGCCACATGCTCACCGGTTTGCCACATGATGTAGGCCTATGGACTGAACAAGAAACCACCAAAAATTTTAACCAGTCATCGTTCTCACAACACTGAGGACCAGTCATTCGAAATGACTTCTCCATGCATTTTATGCATTGGTAAAAGCACTATGATGAAAAGTGTGATATGTTTTCAGGTATCTCCTATACTAATAGAGCCACATGCTCACCTGGTTTGCCACATGATGTAGGCCTATGGACTGAACAAGAAACCACCAAAAATTTTAACCAGTCATCGTTCTCTACAACACTGAGGACCAGTCATTCGAAATGACTTCTCCATGCATTTTATGCATTGGTAAAAGCACTATGATGAAAAGTGTGATATGTTTTCAGGTATCTCCTATACTAATAGAGCCACATGCTCACCGGTTTGCCACATGATGTAGGCCTATGGACTGAACAAGAAACCACCAAAAATTTTAACCAGTCATCGTTCTCACAACACTGAGGACCAGTCATTCGAAATGACTTCTCCATGCATTTTATGCATTGGTAAAAGCACTATGATGAAAAGTGTGATATGTTTTCAGGTATCTCCTATACTAATAGAGCCACATGCTCACCGGTTTGCCACATGATGTAGGCCTATGGACTGAACAAGAAACCACCAAAAATTTTAACCAGTCATCGTTCTCACAACACTGAGGACCAGTCATTCGAAATGACTTCTCCATGCATTTTATGCATTGGTAAAAGCACTATGATGAAAAGTGTGATATGTTTTCAGGTATCTCCTATACTAATAGAGCCACATGCTCACCGGTTTGCCACATGATGTAGGCCTATGGACTGAACAAGAAACCACCAAAAATTTTAACCAGTCATCGTTCTCACAACACTGAGGACCAGTCATTCGAAATGACTTCTCCATGCATTTTATGCATTGGTAAAAGCACTATGATGAAAAGTGTGATATGTTTTCAGGTATCTCCTATACTAATAGAGCCACATGCTCACCGGTTTGCCACATGATGTAGGCCTATGGACTGAACAAGAAACCACCAAAAATTTTAACCAGTCATCGTTCTCACAACACTGAGGACCAGTCATTCGAAATGACTTCTCCATGCATTTTATGCATTGGTAAAAGCACTATGATGAAAAGTGTGATATGTTTTCAGGTATCTCCTATACTAATAGAGCCACATGCTCACCGGTTTGCCACATGATGTAGGCCTATGGACTGAACAAGAAACCACCAAAAATTTTAACCAGTCATCGTTCTCACAACACTGAGGACCAGTCATTCGAAATGACTTCTCCATGCATTTTATGCATTGGTAAAAGCACTATGATGAAAAGTGTGATATGTTTTCAGGTATCTCCTATACTAATAGAGCCACATGCTCACCGGTTTGCCACATGATGTAGGCCTATGGACTGAACAAGAAACCACCAAAAATTTTAACCAGTCATCGTTCTCACAACACTGAGGACCAGTCATTCGAAATGACTTCTCCATGCATTTTATGCATTGGTAAAAGCACTATGATGAAAAGTGTGATATGTTTTCAGGTATCTCCTATACTAATAGAGCCACATGCTCACCGGTTTGCCACATGATGTAGGCCTATGGACTGAACAAGAAACCACCAAAAATTTTAACCAGTCATCGTTCTCACAACACTGAGGACCAGTCATTCGAAATGACTTCTCCATGCATTTTATGCATTGGTAAAAGCACTATGATGAAAAGTGTGATATGTTTTCAGGTATCTCCTATACTAATAGAGCCACATGCTCACCGGTTTGCCACATGATGTAGGCCTATGGACTGAACAAGAAACCACCAAAAATTTTAACCAGTCATCGTTCTCACAACACTGAGGACCAGTCATTCGAAATGACTTCTCCATGCATTTTATGCATTGGTAAAAGCACTATGATGAAAAGTGTGATATGTTTTCAGGTATCTCCTATACTAATAGAGCCACATGCTCACCGGTTTGCCACATGATGTAGGCCTATGGACTGAACAAGAAACCACCAAAAATTTTAACCAGTCATCGTTCTCACAACACTGAGGACCAGTCATTCGAAATGACTTCTCCATGCATTTTATGCATTGGTAAAAGCACTATGATGAAAAGTGTGATATGTTTTCAGGTATCTCCTATACTAATAGAGCCACATGCTCACCGGTTTGCCACATGATGTAGGCCTATGGACTGAACAAGAAACCACCAAAAATTTTAACCAGTCATCGTTCTCACAACACTGAGGACCAGTCATTCGAAATGACTTCTCCATGCATTTTATGCATTGGTAAAAGCACTATGATGAAAAGTGTGATATGTTTTCAGGTATCTCCTATACTAATAGAGCCACATGCTCACCGGTTTGCCACATGATGTAGGCCTATGGACTGAACAAGAAACCACCAAAAATTTTAACCAGTCATCGTTCTCACAACACTGAGGACCAGTCATTCGAAATGACTTCTCCATGCATTTTATGCATTGGTAAAAGCACTATGATGAAAAGTGTGATATGTTTTCAGGTATCTCCTATACTAATAGAGCCACATGCTCACCGGTTTGCCACATGATGTAGGCCTATGGACTGAACAAGAAACCACCAAAAATTTTAACCAGTCATCGTTCTCACAACACTGAGGACCAGTCATTCGAAATGACTTCTCCATGCATTTTATGCATTGGTAAAAGCACTATGATGAAAAGTGTGATATGTTTTCAGGTATCTCCTATACTAATAGAGCCACATGCTCACCGGTTTGCCACATGATGTAGGCCTATGGACTGAACAAGAAACCACCAAAAATTTTAACCAGTCATCGTTCTCACAACACTGAGGACCAGTCATTCGAAATGACTTCTCCATGCATTTTATGCTATGCATTGGTAAAAGCACTATGATGAAAAGTGTGATATGTTTTCAGGTATCTCCTATACTAATAGAGCCACATGCTCACCGGTTTGCCACATGATGTAGGCCTATGGACTGAACAAGAAACCACCAAAAATGTTAACCAGTCATCGTTCTCACAACACTGAGGACCAGTCATTCGAAATGACTTCTCCATGCATTTTATGCATTGGTAAAAGCACTATGATGAAAAGTGTGATATGTTTTCAGGTATCTCCTATACTAATAGAGCCACATGCTCACCGGTTTGCCACATGATGTAGGCCCATGGACTGAACAAGAAACCACCAAAAATTTTAACCAGTCATCGTTCTCACAACACTGAGGACCAGTCATTCGAAATGACTTCTCCATGCATTTTATGCATTGGTAAAAGCACTATGATGAAAAGTGTGATATGTTTTCAGGTATCTCCTATACTAATAGAGCCACATGCTCACCGGTTTGCCACATGATGTAGGCCTATGGACTGAACAAGAAACCACCAAAAATGTTAACCAGTCATCGTTCTCACAACACTGAGGACCAGTCATTCGAAATGACTTCTCCATGCATTTTATGCATTGGTAAAAGCACTATGATGAAAAGTGTGATATGTTTTCAGGTATCTCCTATACTAATAGAGCCACATGCTCACCGGTTTGCCACATGATGTAGGCCTATGGACTGAACAAGAAACCACCAAAAATTTTAACCAGTCATCGTTCTCACAACACTGAGGACCAGTCATTCGAAATGACTTCTCCATGCATTTTATGCATTGGTAAAAGCACTATGATGAAAAATGTGATATGTTTTCAGGTATCTCCTATACTAATAGAGCCACATGCTCACCGGTTTGCCACATGATGTAGGCCTATGGACTGAACAAGAAATCACCAAAAATTTTAACCAGTCATCGTTCTCACAACACTGAGGACCAGTCATTCGAAATGACTTCTCCATGCATTTTATGCATTGGTAAAAGCACTATGATGAAAAGTGTGATATGTTTTCAGGTATCTCCTATACTAATAGAGCCACATGCTCACCGGTTTGCCACATGATGTAGGCCTATGGACTGAACAAGAAACCACCAAAAATGTTAACCAGTCATCGTTCTCACAACACTGAGGACCAGTCATTCGAAATGACTTCTCCATGCATTTTATGCATTGGTAAAAGCACTATGATGAAAAGTGTGATATGTTTTCAGGTATCTCCTATACTAATAGAGCCACATGCTCACCGGTTTGCCACATGATGTAGGCCTATGGACTGAACAAGAAACCACCAAAAATTTTAACCAGTCATCGTTCTCACAACACTGAGGACCAGTCATTCGAAATGACTTCTCCATGCATTTTATGCATTGGTAAAAGCACTATGATGAAAAATGTGATATGTTTTCAGGTATCTCCTATACTAATAGAGCCACATGCTCACCGGTTTGCCACATGATGTAGGCCTATGGACTGAACAAGAAATCACCAAAAATTTTAACCAGTCATCGTTCTCACAACACTGAGGACCAGTCATTCGAAATGACTTCTCCATGCATTTTATGCATTGGTAAAAGCACTATGATGAAAAGTGTGATATGTTTTCAGGTATCTCCTATACTAATAGAGCCACATGCTCACCGTTTTGCCACATGATGTAGGCCTATGGACTGAACAAGAAACCACCAAAAATTTTAACCAGTCATCGTTCTCACAACACTGAGGACCAGTCATTCGAAATGACTTCTCCATGCATTTTATGCATTGGTAAAAGCACTATGATGAAAAGTGTGATATGTTTTCAGGTATCTCCTATACTAATAGAGCCACATGCTCACCGGTTTGCCACATGATGTAGGCCCATGGACTGAACAAGAAACCACCAAAAATTTTAACCAGTCATCGTTCTCACAACACTGAGGACCAGTCATTCGAAATGACTTCTCCATGCATTTTATGCATTGGTAAAAGCACTATGATGAAAAGTGTGATATGTTTTCAGGTATCTCCTATACTAATAGAGCCACATGCTCACCGGTTTGCCACATGATGTAGGCCTATGTACTGAACAAGAAACCACCAAAAATTTTAACCAGTCATCGTTCTCACAACACTGAGGACCAGTCATTCGAAATGACTTCTCCATGCATTTTATGCATTGGTAAAAGCACTATGATGAAAAGTGTGATATGTTTTCAGGTATCTCCTATACTAATAGAGCCACATGCTCACCGGTTTGCCACATGATGTAGGCCTATGGACTGAACAAGAAACCACCAAAAATTTTAACCAGTCATCGTTCTCACAACACTGAGGACCAGTCATTCGAAATGACTTCTCCATGCATTTTATGCATTGGTAAAAGCACTATGATGAAAAGTGTGATATGTTTTCAGGTATCTCCTATACTAATAGAGCCACATGCTCACCGGTTTGCCACATGATGTAGGCCTATGGACTGAACAAGAAACCACCAAAAATTTTAACCAGTCATCGTTCTCACAACACTGAGGACCAGTCATTCGAAATGACTTCTCCATGCATTTTATGCATTGGTAAAAGCACTATGATGAACAGTGTGATATGTTTTCAGGTATCTCCTATACTAATAGAGCCACATGCTCACCGGTTTGCCACATGATGTAGGCCTATGGACTGAACAAGAAACCACCAAAAATTTTAACCAGTCATCGTTCTCACAACACTGAGGACCAGTCATTCGAAATGACTTCTCCATGCATTTTATGCATTGGTAAAAGCACTATGATGAAAAGTGTGATATGTTTTCAGGTATCTCCTATACTAATAGAGCCACATGCTCACCGGTTTGCCACATGATGTAGGCCTATGGACTGAACAAGAAACCACCAAAAATTTTAACCAGTCATCGTTCTCACAACACTGAGGACCAGTCATTCGAAATGACTTCTCCATGCATTTTATGCATTGGTAAAAGCACTATGATGAAAAGTGTGATATGTTTTCAGGTATCTCCTATACTAATAGAGCCACATTCTCACCGGTTTGCCACATGATGTAGGCCTATGGACTAAACAAGAAACCACCAAAAATTTTAACCAGTCATCGTTCTCACAACACTGAGGACCAGTCATTCGAAATGACTTCTCCATGCATTTTATGCATTGGTAAAAGCACTATGATGAAAAGTGTGATATGTTTTCAGGTATCTCCTATACTAATAGAGCCACATGCTCACCGGTTTGCCACATGATGTAGGCCTATGGACTGAACAAGAAACCACCAAAAATTTTAACCAGTCATCGTTCTCACAACACTGAGGACCAGTCATTCGAAATGACTTCTCCATGCATTTTATGCATTGGTAAAAGCACTATGATGAAAAGTGTGATATGTTTTCAGGTATCTCCTATACTAATAGAGCCACATGCTCACCGGTTTGCCACATGATGTAGGCCTATGGACTGAACAAGAAACCACCAAAAATTTTAACCAGTCATCGTTCTCACAACACTGAGGACCAGTCATTCGAAATGACTTCTCCATGCATTTTATGCATTGGTAAAAGCACTATGATGAAAAGTGTGATATGTTTTCAGGTATCTCCTATACTAATAGAGCCACATGCTCACCGGTTTGCCACATGATGTAGGCCCATGGACTGAACAAGAAACCACCAAAAATTTTAATCAGTCATCGTTCTCACAACACTGAGGACCAGTCATTCGAAATGACTTCTCCATGCATTTTATGCATTGGTAAAAGCACTATGATGAAAAGTGTGATATGTTTTCAGGTATCTCCTATACTAATAGAGTCACATGCTCACCGGTTTGCCACATGATGTAGGCCCATGGACTGAACAAGAAACCACCAAAAATTTTAACCAGTCATCGTTCTCACAACACTGAGGACCAGTCATTCGAATTGACTTCTCCATGCATTTTATGCATTGGTAAAAGCACTATGATGAAAAGTGTGATATGTTTTCAGGTATCTCCTATACTAATAGAGCCACATGCTCACCGGTTTGCCACATGATGTAGGCCTATGGACTGAACAAGAAACCACCAAAATTTTAACCAGTCATCGTTCTCACAACACTGAGGACCAGTCATTCGAAATGACTTCTCCATGCATTTTATGCATTGGTAAAAGCACTATGATGAAAAGTGTGATATGTTTTCAGGTATCTCCTATACTAATAGAGCCACATGCTCACCGGTTTGCCACATGATGTAGGCCTATGGACTGAACAAGAAACCACCAAAAATTTTAACCAGTCATCGTTCTCACAACACTGAGGACCAGTCATTCGAAATGACTTCTCCATGCATTTTATGCATTGGTAAAAGCACTATGATGAAAAGTGTGATATGTTTTCAGGTATCTCCTATACTAATAGAGCCACATGCTCACCGGTTTGCCACATGATGTAGGCCTATGGACTGAACAAGAAACCACCAAAAATTTTAACCAGTCATCGTTCTCACAACACTGAGGACCAGTCATTCGAAATGACTTCTCCATGCATTTTATGCATTGGTAAAAGCACTATGATGAAAAGTGTGATATGTTTTCAGGTATCTCCTATACTAATAGAGCCACATTCTCACCGGTTTGCCACATGATGTAGGCCTATGGACTGAACAAGAAAACACCAAAAATTTTAACCAGTCATCGTTCTCACAACACTGAGGACCAGTCATTCGAAATGACTTCTCCATGCATTTTCTGCATTGGTAAAAGCACTATGATGAAAAGTGTGATATGTTTTCAGGTATCTCCTATACTAATAGAGCCACATGCTCACTGGTTTGCCACACGATGTAGTCCTATGGACTGAACAAGAAACCACCAAAAATTTTAACCAGTCATCGTTCTCACAACACTGAGGACCAGTCATTCGAAATGACTTCTCCATGCATTTTATGCATTGGTAAAAGCACTATGATGAAAAGTGTGATATGTTTTCAGGTATCTCCTATACTAATAGAGCCACATGCTCACCGGTTTGCCACATGATGTAGGCATATGGACTGAACAAGAAACCACCAAAAATTTTAACCAGTCATCGTTCTCACAACACTGAGGACCAGTCATTCGAAATGACTTCTCCATGCATTTTATGCATTGGTAAAAGCATGATGATGAAAAGTGTGATATGTTTTCAGGTATCTCCTATACTAATAGAGCCACATGCTCACCGGTTTGCCACATGATGTAGGCCTATGGACTGAACAAGAAACCACCAAAAATTTTAACCAGTCATCGTTCTCACAACACTGAGGACCAGTCATTCGAAATGACTTCTCCATGCATTTTATGCATTGGTAAAAGCACTATGATGAAAAGTGTGATATGTTTTCAGGTATCTCCTATACTAATAGAGCCACATGCTCACCGGTTTGCCACATGATGTAGGCCTATGGACTGAACAAGAAACCACCAAAAATTTTAACCAGTCATCGTTCTCACTACACTGAGGACCAGTCATTCGAAATGACTTCTCCATGCATTTTATGCATTGGTAAAAGCACTATGATGAAAAGTGTGATATGTTTTCAGGTATCTCCTATACTAATAGAGCCACATGCTCACCGGTTTGCCACATGATGTAGGCCTATGGACTGAACAAGAAACCACCAAAAATTTTAACCAGTCATCGTTCTCACAACACTGAGGACCAGTCATTCGAAATGACTTCTCCATGCATTTTATGCATTGGTAAAAGCACTATGATGAAAAGTGTGATATGTTTTCAGGTATCTCCTATACTAATAGAGCCACATTCTCACCGGTTTGCCACATGATGTAGGCCTATGGACTGAACAAGAAACCACCAAAAATTTTAACCAGTCATCGTTCTCACAACACTGAGGACCAGTCATTCGAAATGACTTCTCCATGCATTTTCTGCATTGGTAAAAGCACTATGATGAAAAGTGTGATATGTTTTCAGGTATCTCCTATACTAATAGAGCCACATGCTCACCGGTTTGCCACATGATGTAGGCCTATGGACTGAACAAGAAACCACCAAAAATTTTAACCAGTCATCGTTCTCACAACACTGAGGACCAGTCATTCGAAATGACTTCTCCATGCATTTTATGCATTGGTAAAAGCACTATGATGAAAAGTGTGATATGTTTTCAGGTATCTCCTATACTAATAGAGCCACATGCTCACCGGTTTGCCACATGATGTAGGCCCATGGACTGAACAAGAAACCACCAAAAATTTTAACCAGTCATCGTTCTCACAACACTGAGGACCAGTCATTCGAAATGACTTCTCCATGCATTTTATGCATTGGTAAAAGCACTATGATGAAAAGTGTGATATGTTTTCAGGTATCTCCTATACTAATAGAGCCACATGCTCACCGGTTTGCCACATGATGTAGGCCTATGGACTGAACAAGAAACCACCAAAAATTTTAACCAGTCATCGTTCTCACAACACTGAGGACCAGTCATTCGAAATGACTTCTCCATGTATTTTATGCATTGGTAAAAGCACTATGATGAAAAGTGTGATATGTTTTCAGGTATCACCTATACTAATAGAGCCACATGCTCACCGGTTTGCCACATGATGTAGGCCTATGGACTGAACAAGAAACCACCAAAAATTTTAACCAGTCATCGTTCTCACAACACTGAGGACCAGTCATTCGAAATGACTTCTCCATGCATTTTATGCATTGGTAAAAGCACTATGATGAAAAGTGTGATATGCTCTCAGGTATCTCCTATACTAATAGAGCCACATGCTCACCGGTTTGCCACATGATGTAGGCCTATGGACTGAACAAGAAACCACCAAAAATTTTAACCAGTCATCGTTCTCACAACACTGAGGACCAGTCATTCGAAATGACTTCTCCATGCATTTTATGCATTGGTAAAAGCACTATGATGAAAAGTGTGATATGTTTTCAGGTATCTCCAATACTAATAGAGCCACATGCTCACCGGTTTGCCACATGATGTAGGCCTATGGACTGAACAAGAAACCACCAAAAATTTTAACCAGTCATCGTTCTCACAACACTGAGGACCCGTCATTCGAAATGACTTCTCCATGCATTTTATGCATTGGTAAAAGCACTATGATGAAAAGTGTGATATGTTTTCAGGTATCTCCTATACTAATAGAGCCACATGCTCACCGGTTTGCCACATGATGTAGGCCTATGGACTGAACAAGAAACCACCAAAATTTTAACCAGTCATCGTTCTCACAACACTGAGGACCAGTCATTCGAAATGACTTCTCCATGCATTTTATGCATTGGTAAAAGCACTATGATGAAAAGTGTGATATGTTTTCAGGTATCTCCTATACTAATAGAGCCACATGCTCACCGGTTTGCCACATGATGTAGGCCTATGGACTGAACAAGAAACCACCAAAAATTTTAACCAGTCATCGTTCTCACAACACTGAGGACCAGTCATTCGAAATGACTTCTCCATGCATTTTATGCATTGGTAAAAGCACTATGATGAAAAGTGTGATATGTTTTCAGGTATCTCCTATACTAATAGAGCCACATGCTCACCGGTTTGCCACATGATGTAGGCCTATGGACTGAACAAGAAACCACCAAAAATTTTAACCAGTCATCGTTCTCACAACACTGAGGACCAGTCATTCGAAATGACTTCTCCATGCATTTTATGCATTGGTAAAAGCACTATGATGAAAAGTGTGATATGTTTTCAGGTATCTCCTATACTAATAGAGCCACATTCTCACCGGTTTGCCACATGATGTAGGCCTATGGACTGAACAAGAAACCACCAAAAATTTTAACCAGTCATCGTTCTCACAACACTGAGGACCAGTCATTCGAAATGACTTCTCCATGCATTTTCTGCATTGGTAAAAGCACTATGATGAAAAGTGTGATATGTTTTCAGGTATCTCCTATACTAATAGAGCCACATGCTCACCGGTTTGCCACATGATGTAGGCCTATGGACTGAACAAGAAACCACCAAAATTTTAACCAGTCATCGTTCTCACAACACTGAGGACCAGTCATTCGAAATGACTTCTCCATGCATTTTATGCATTGGTAAAAGCACTATGATGAAAAGTGTGATATGTTTTCAGGTATCTCCTATACTAATAGAGCCACATGCTCACCGGTTTGCCACATGATGTAGGCCTATGGACTGAACAAGAAACCACCAAAAATTTTAACCAGTCATCGTTCTCACAACACTGAGGACCAGTCATTCGAAATGACTTCTCCATGCATTTTATGCATTGGTAAAAGCACTATGATGAAAAGTGTGATATGTTTTCAGGTATCTCCTATACTAATAGAGCCACATGCTCACCGGTTTGCCACATGATGTAGGCCTATGGACTGAACAAGAAACCACCAAAAATTTTAACCAGTCATCGTTCTCACAACACTGAGGACCAGTCATTCGAAATGACTTCTCCATGCATTTTATGCATTGGTAAAAGCACTATGATGAAAAGTGTGATATGTTTTCAGGTATCTCCTATACTAATAGAGCCACATTCTCACCGGTTTGCCACATGATGTAGGCCTATGGACTGAACAAGAAACCACCAAAAATTTTAACCAGTCATCGTTCTCACAACACTGAGGACCAGTCATTCGAAATGACTTCTCCATGCATTTTCTGCATTGGTAAAAGCACTATGATGAAAAGTGTGATATGTTTTCAGGTATCTCCTATACTAATAGAGCCACATGCTCACGGGTTTGCCACACGATGTAGTCCTATGGACTGAACAAGAAACCACCAAAAATTTTAACCAGTCATCGTTCTCACAACACTGAGGACCAGTCATTCGAAATGACTTCTCCATGCATTTTATGCATTGGTAAAAGCACTATGATGAAAAGTGTGATATGTTTTCAGGTATCTCCTATACTAATAGAGCCACATGCTCACCGGTTTGCCACATGATGTAGGCATATGGACTGAACAAGAAACCACCAAAAATTTTAACCAGTCATCGTTCTCACAACACTGAGGACCAGTCATTCGAAATGACTTCTCCATGCATTTTATGCATTGGTAAAAGCACGATGATGAAAAGTGTGATATGTTTTCAGGTATCTCCTATACTAATAGAGCCACATGCTCACCGGTTTGCCACATGATGTAGGCCTATGGACTGAACAAGAAACCACCAAAAATTTTAACCAGTCATCGTTCTCACAACACTGAGGACCAGTCATTCGAAATGACTTCTCCATGCATTTTATGCATTGGTAAAAGCACTATGATGAAAAGTGTGATATGTTTTCAGGTATCTCCTATACTAATAGAGCCACATGCTCACCGGTTTGCCACATGATGTAGGCCTATGGACTGAACAAGAAACCACCAAAAATTTTAACCAGTCATCGTTCTCACAACACTGAGGACCAGTCATTCGAAATGACTTCTCCATGCATTTTATGCATTGGTAAAAGCACTATGATGAAAAGTGTGATATGTTTTCAGGTATCTCCTATACTAATAGAGCCACATTCTCACCGGTTTGCCACATGATGTAGGCCTATGGACTGAACAAGAAACCACCAAAAATTTTAACCAGTCATCGTTCTCACAACACTGAGGACCAGTCATTCGAAATGACTTCTCCATGCATTTTCTGCATTGGTAAAAGCACTATGATGAAAAGTGTGATATGTTTTCAGGTATCTCCTATACTAATAGAGCCACATGCTCACCGGTTTGCCACATGATGTAGGCCTATGGACTGAACAAGAAACCACCAAAAAATTTAACCAGTCATCGTTCTCACAACACTGAGGACCAGTCATTCGAAATGACTTCTCCATGCATTTTATGCATTGGTAAAAGCACTATGATGAAAAGTGTGATATGTTTTCAGGTATCTCCTATACTAATAGAGCCACATGCTCACCGGTTTGCCACATGATGTAGGCCCATGGACTAAACAAGAAACCACCAAAAATTTTAACCAGTCATCGTTCTCACAACACTGAGGACCAGTCATTCGAAATGACTTCTCCATGCATTTTATGCATTGGTAAAAGCACTATGATGAAAAGTGTGATATGTTTTCAGGTATCTCCTATACTAATAGAGCCACATGCTCACCGGTTTGCCACATGATGTAGGCCTATGGACTGAACAAGAAACCACCAAAAATTTTAACCAGTCATCGTTCTCACAACACTGAGGACCCGTCATTCGAAATGACTTCTCCATGCATTTTATGCATTGGTAAAAGCACTATGATGAAAAGTGTGATATGTTTTCAGGTATCTCCTATACTAATAGAGCCACATGCTCACCGGTTTGCCACATGATGTAGGCCTATGGACTGAACAAGAAACCACCAAAAATTTTAACCAGTCATCGTTCTCACAACACTGAGGACCAGTCATTCAAAATGACTTCTCCATGCATTTTATGCATTGGTAAAAGCACTATGATGAAAAGTGTGATGTTTTCAGGTATCTCCTATACTAATAGAGCCACATGCTCACCGGTTTGCCACATGATGTAGGCCTATAGACTGAACAAGAAACCACCAAAAATTTTAACCAGTCATCGTTCTCACAACACTGAGGACCAGTCATTCGAAATGACTTCTCCATGCATTTTATGCATTGGTAAAAGCACTATGATGAAAAGTGTGATATGTTTTCAGGTATCTCCTATACTAATAGAGCCACATGCTCACCGGTTTGCCACATGATGTAGGCCTATGGACTGAACAAGAAACCACCAAAAATTTTAACCAGTCACCGTTCTCACAACACTGAGGACCAGTCATTCGAAATGACTTCTCCATGCATTTTATGCATTGGTAAAAGCACTATGATGAAAAGTGTGATATGTTTTCAGGTATCTCCTATACTAATAGAGCCACATGCTCACCGGTTTGCCACATGATGTAGGCCTATGGACTGAACAAGAAACCACCAAAAATTTTAACCAGTCATCGTTCTCACAACACTGAGGACCAGTCATTCGAAATGACTTCTCCATGCATTTTATGCATTGGTAAAAGCACTATGATGAAAAGTGTGATATGTTTTCAGGTATCTCCTATACTAATAGAGCCACATGCTCACCGGTTTGCCACATGATGTAGGCCCATGGACTGAACAAGAAACCACCAAAAATTTTAACCAGTCATCGTTCTCACAACACTGAGGACCAGTCATTCGAAATGACTTCTCCATGCATTTTATGCATTGGTAAAAGCACTATGATGAAAAGTGTGATATGTTTTCAGGTATCTCCTATACTAATAGAGTCACATGCTCACCGGTTTGCCACATGATGTAGGCCCATGGACTGAACAAGAAACCACCAAACATTTTAACCAGTCATCGTTCTCACAACACTGAGGACCAGTCATTCGAATTGACTTCTCCATGCATTTTATGCATTGGTAAAAGCACTATGATGAAAAGTGTGATATGTTTTCAGGTATCTCCTATACTAATAGAGCCACATGCTCACCGGTTTGCCACATGATGTAGGGCCTATGGACTGAACAAGAAACCACCAAAATTTTAACCAGTCATCGTTCTCACAACACTGAGGACCAGTCATTCGAAATGACTTCTCCATGCATTTTATGCATTGGTAAAAGCACTATGATGAAAAGTGTGATATGTTTTCAGGTATCTCCTATACTAATAGAGCCACATGCTCACCGGTTTGCCCACATGATGTAGGCCTATGGACTGAACAAGAAACACCAAAATTTTAACCAGTCATCGTTCTCACAACACTGAGGACCAGTCAATCGAAATGACTTCTCCATGCATTTTATGCATTGGTAAAAGCACTATGATGAAAAGTGTGATATGTTTTCAGGTAATCGTCCTATACTAATAGAGCCACATGACTCACCGGTTTGCCACATGATGTAGGCCTATGGACCCCTGAACAAGAAACCACCAAAAATTTTAACCAATCATCGTTCTCACAACACTGAGGACCAGTCATTCGAAATGACTTCTCCATGCATTTTCTGCATTGGTAAAAGCACTATGATGAAATGTGTGATATGTTTTCAGGGTATCTCCTATACTAATAGAGCCACATGCTCACCGGTTTGCCACATGATGTAGGCCTATGGACTGAACAAGAAACCACCAAAAATTTTAACCAGTCATCGTTCTCACAACACTGAGGACCAGTCATTCGAAATGACTTCTCCATGCATTTTATGCATTGTAAAAGCACTATGATGAAAAGTGTGATATGTTTTCAGTATCTCCTATACTAATAGAGCCACATGCTCACCGGTTTACCACATGATGTAGGCATATGGACTGAACAAGAAACCACCAAAAGTTTTAACCAGTCATCGTTCTCACAACACTGAGGACCAGTCATTCGAAATGACTTCTCCATGCATTTTATGCATTGGTAAAAGCACGATGATGAAAAGTGTGATATGTTTTCAGGTATCTCCTATACTAATAGAGCCACATGCTCACCGGTTTGCCACGTGATGTAGGCCTATAGACAATGAACAAGAAACCACCAAAAATTTTAACCAGTCATCGTTCTCACAACACTGAGGATCAGTCATTCGAAATGACTTCTCCATGCATTTTATGCATTGGTAAAAGCACTATGATGAAAGTGTGATATGTTTTCAGGTATCTCCTATACTAATAGAGCCACATGCTCACCGGTTTGCCACATGATGTAGGCCTATGGACTGAACAAGAAACCACCAAAAATTTTAACCAGTCATCGTTCTCACAACACTGAGGACCAGTCATTCGAAATGACTTCTCCATGCATTTTATGCATTGGTAAAAGCACTATGATGAAAAGTGTGATATGTTTTCAGGTATCTCCTATACTAATAGAGCCACATGCTCACCGGTTTGCCACATGATGTAGGCCCATGGACTGAACAAGAAACCACCAAAAATTTTAACCAGTCATCGTTCTCACAACACTGAGGACCAGTCATTCGAAATGACTTCTCCATGCATTTTATGCATTGGTAAAAGCACTATGATGAAAAGTGTGATATGTTTTCAGGTATCTCCTATACTAATAGAGCCACATGCTCACCGGTTTGCCACATGATGTAGGCCTATGGACTGAACAAGAAACCACCAAAAATTTTAACCAGTCATCGTTCTCACAACACTGAGGACCAGTCATTTGAAATGACTTCTCCATGCATTTTATGCATTGGTAAAAGCACTATGATGAAAAGTGTGATATGTTTTCAGGTATCTCCTATACTAATAGAGCCACATGCTCACCGGTTTGCCACATGATGTAGGCCCATGGACTGAACAAGAAACCACCAAAAATTTTAACCAGTCATCGTTCTCACAACACTGAGGACCAGTCATTCGAAATGACTTCTCCATGCATTTTAGCATTGGTAAAAGCACTATGATGAAAAGTGTGATATGTTTTCAGGTATCTCCTATACTATAGAGCCACATGGCTCACCAGTTTGCCACATGATGTAGGCCTATGGACTGAACAAGAAACCACCAAAAATTTTAACCAGTCATCGTTCTCACAACACTGAGGACCAGTCATTCGAAATGACTTCTCCATGTATTTTATGCATTGGTAAAAGCACTATGATGAAAAGTGTGATATGTTTTCAGGTATCACCTATACTAATAGAGCCACATGCTCACCGGTTTTTGCCACATGATGTAGGCCTATGGACTGAACAAGAAACCACCAAAAATTTTAACCCAGTCATCGTTCTCACAACACTGAGGACCAGTCATTCGAAATGACTTCTCCATGCATTTTATGCATTGGTAAAAGCACTATGATGAAAAGTGTGATATGCTCTCAGGTATCTCCTATACTAATAGAGCCACATGCTCACGGTTTGCCACATGATGTAGGCCTATGGACTGAACAAGAAACCACCAAAATTTTAACCAGTCATCGTTCTCACAACACTGAGGACCAGTCATTCGAAATGACTTCTCCATGCATTTTATGCATTGGTAAAAGCACTATGATGAAATGTGTGATATGTTTTCAGGTATCTCCAATTACTAATAGAGCCACATGCTCACCGGTTTGCCACATGATGTAAGGCCTATGGACTGAACAAGAAACCACCAAAAATTTTATCCAGTCATCGTTCTCACAACACTGAGGACCAGTCCATTCGAAATGACTTCTCCATGCATTTTATGCATTGGTAAAAGCACTATGATGAAAAGTGTGATATGTTTTCAGGTATCTCCTATACTAATAGAGCCCACATGCTCACCGGTTTGCCACATGATGTAGGCTATGGACTGAACAAGAAACCACCAAAAATTTTAACCAGTCATCGTTCTCACAACACTGAGGACCAGTCATTCAAAATGACTTCTCCATGCATTTTATGCATTGGTAAAAGCACTATGATGAAAAGTGTGATTGTTTTCAGGTATCTCCTATACTAATAGAGCCACATGCTCACCGGTTTGCCACATGATGTAGGCCTATAGACTGAACAAGAAACCACCAAAAATTTTAACCAGTCATCGTTCTCACAACACTGAGGACCAGTCATTCGAAATGACTTCTCCATGCATTTTATGCATTGGTAAAAGCACTATGATGAAAAGTGTGATATGTTTTCAGGTATCTCCTATACTAATAGAGCCACATGCTCACCGGTTTGCCACATGATGTAGGCCTATGGACTGAACAAGAAACCACCAAAAATTTTAACCAGTCATCGTTCTCACAACACTGAGGACCAGTCATTCGAAATGACTTCTCCATGCATTTTATGCATTGGTAAAAGCACTATGATGAAAAGTGTGATATGTTTTCAGGTATCTCCTATACTAATAGAGCCACATGCTCACCGGTTTGCCACATGATGTAGGCCTATGGACTTAACAAGAAACCACCAAAAATTTTAACCAGTCATCGTTCTCACAACACTGAGGACCAGTCAATCGAAATGACTTTCTCCATGCATTTTATGCATTGGTAAAAGCACTATGATGAAAAGTGTGATATGTTTTCAGGTATCTCCTATACTAATAGAGCCACATGCTCACCAGTTTGCCACATGATGTAGGCCCATGGACTGAACAAGAAACCACCAAAAATTTTAACCAGTCATCGTTCTCACAACACTGAGGACCAGTCCATTCGAAATGACTTCTCCATGCATTTTATGCATTGGTAAAAGCACTATGATGAAAAGTGTGATATGTTTTCAGGTATCTCCTATACTAATAGAGTCACATGCTCACCGGTTTGCCACATGATGTAGGCCCATGGACTGAACAAGAAACCACCAAACATTTTAACCAGTCATCGTTCTCACAACACTAAGGACCAGTCATTCGAATTGACTTCTCCATGCATTTTATGCATTGTAAAAGCACTATGATGAAAAGTGCTGATATGTTTTCAGGTATCTCCTATACTAATAGAGCCACATGCTCACCGGTTTGCCCACATGATGTAGGCCTATGGACTGAACAAGAAACCACCAAAATTTTAACCAGTCATCGTTCTCACAACACTGAGGACCAGTCATTCGAAATGACTTCTCCATGCATTTTATGCATTGGTAAAAGCACTTTGATGAAAAGTGTGATATGTTTTCAGGGTATCTCCTATACTAATAGAGCCACATGCTCACCGGTTTGCCACATGATGTAGGCCTATGGACTGAACAAGAAACCACCAAAAATTTTAACCAGTCATCGTTCTCACAACACTGAGGACCAGTCATTCGAAATGACTTCTCCATGCATTTTATGCATTGGTTAAAAGCACTATGATGAAAAGTGTGATATGTTTTCAGGTATCTCCTATACTAATAGAGCCACATGCTCACCGGTTTGCCACATGATGTAGGCCTATGGACTGAACAAGAAACCACCAAAAATTTTAACCAGTCATCGTTCTCACAACACTGAGGAGACCAGTCATTCGAAATGACTTCTCATGCATTTTATGCATTGGTAAAAGCACTATGATGAAAAGTGTGATATGTTTTCAGGTATCTCCTATACTAATAGAGCCACATGCTCACCGGTTTGCCACATGATGTAGGCCTATAGGACTGAACAAGAAACCACCAAAAATTTTAACCAGTCATCGTTCTCACAACACTGAGGACCAGTCATTCGAAATGACTTCTCCATGCATTTTATGCATTGGTAAAAGCACGATGATGAAAAGTGTGATATGTTTTCAGGTATCTCCTATACTAATAGAGCCACATGCTCACCGGTTTGCCACGTGATGTAGGCCTATAGACTGAACAAGAAACCACCAAAAATTTTAACCAGTCATCGTTCTCACAACACTGAGGACCAGTCATTCGAAATGACTTCTCCATGCATTTTATGCATTGGTAAAAGCACTATGATGAAAAGTGTGATATGTTTTCAGGTATCTCCTATACTAATAGAGCCACATGCTCACCGGTTTGCCACATGATGTAGGCCTATGGACTGAACAAGAAACCACCAAAAATTTTAACCAGTCATCGTTCTCACAACACTGAGGACCAGTCATTCGAAATGACTTCTCCATGCATTTTATGCATTGGTAAAAGCACTATGATGAAAAGTGTGATATGTTTTCAGGTATCTCCTATACTAATAGAGCCACATGCTCACCGGTTTGCCACATGATGTAGGCCCATGGACTGAACAAGAAACCACCAAAAATTTTAACCAGTCATCGATCTCACAACACTGAGGACCAGTCATTCGAAATGACTTCTCCATGCATTTTATGCATTGGTAAAAGCACTATGATGAAAAGTGTGATATGTTTTCAGGTATCTCCTATACTAATAGAGCCACATGCTCACCGGTTTGCCACATGATGTAGGCCTATGGACTGAACAAGAAACCACCAAAAATTTTAACCAGTCATCGTTCTCACAACACTGAGGACCAGTCATTCGAAATGACTTCTCCATGCATTTTATGCATTGGTAAAAGCACTATGATGAAAAGTGTGATATGTTTTCAGGTATCTCCTATACTAATAGAGCCACATTCTCACCGGTTTGCCACATGATGTAGGCCCATGGACTGAACAAGAAACCACCAAAAATTTTAACCAGTCATCGTTCTCACAACACTGAGGACCAGTCATTCGAAATGACTTCTCCATGCATTTTATGCATTGGTAAAAGCACTATGATGAAAAGTGTGATATGTTTTCAGGTATCTCCTATACTAATAGAGTCACATGCTCACCGGTTTGCCACATGATGTAGGCCCATGGACTGAACAAGAAACCACCAAAAATTTTAACCAGTCATCGTTCTCACAACACTGAGGACCAGTCATTCGAATTGACTTCTCCATGCATTTTATGCATTGGTAAAAGCACTATGATGAAAAGTGTGATATGTTTTCAGGTATCTCCTATACTAATAGAGCCACATGCTCACCGGTTTGCCACATGATGTAGGCCTATGGACTGAACAAGAAACCACCAAAATTTTAACCAGTCATTGTTCTCACAACACTGAGGACCAGTCATTCGAAATGACTTCTCCATGCATTTTATGCATTGGTAAAAGCACTATGATGAAAAGTGTGATATGTTTTCAGGTATCTCCTATACTAATAGAGCCACATGCTCACCGGTTTGCCACATGATGTAGGCCTATGGACTGAACAAGAAACCACCAAAAATTTTAACCAGTCATCGTTCTCACAACACTGAGGACCAGTCATTCGAAATGACTTCTCCATGCATTTTATGCATTGGTAAAAGCACTATGATGAAAAGTGTGATATGTTTTCAGGTATCTCCTATACTAATAGAGCCACATGCTCACCGGTTTGCCACATGATGTAGGCCTATGGACTGAACAAGAAACCACCAAAAATTTTAACCAGTCATCGTTCTCACAACACTGAGGACCAGTCATTCGAAATGACTTCTCCATGCATTTTCTGCATTGGTAAAAGCACTATGATGAAAAGTGTGATATGTTTTCAGGTATCTCCTATACTAATAGAGCCACATGCTCACCGGTTTGCCACATGATGTAGGCCTATGGACTGAACAAGAAACCACCAAAAATTTTAACCAGTCATCGTTCTCACAACACTGAGGACCAGTCATTCGAAATGACTTCTCCATGCATTTTATGCATTGGTAAAAGCACTATGATGAAAAGTGTGATATGTTTTCAGGTATCTCCTATACTAATAGAGCCACATGCTCACCGGTTTGCCACATGATGTAGGCCTATGTTCTGAACAAGAAACCACCAAAAATTTTAACCAGTCATCGTTCTCACAACACTGAGGACCAGTCATTCGAAATGACTTCTCCATGCATTTTATGCATTGGTAAAAGCACTATGATGAAAAGTGTGATATGTTTTCAGGTATCTCCTATACTAATAGAGCCACATGCTCACCGGTTTGCCACATGATGTAGGCCCATGGACTGAACAAGAAACCACCAAAAATTTTAACCAGTCATCGTTCTCACAACACTGAGGACCAGTCATTCGAAATGACTTCTCCATGCATTTTATGCATTGGTAAAAGCACTATGATGAAAAGTGTGATATGTTTTCAGGTATCTCCTATACTAATAGAGCCACATGCTCACCGGTTTGCCACATGATGTAGGCCTATGGACTGAACAAGAAACCACCAAAAATTTTAACCAGTCATCGTTCTCACAACACTGAGGACCAGTCATTCGAAAGGACTTCTCCATGCATTTTATGCATTGGTAAAAGCACTATGATGAAAAGTGTGATATGTTTTCAGGTATCTCCTATACTAATAGAGCCACATGCTCACCGGTTTGCCCCATGATGTAGGCCCATGGACTGAACAAGAAACCACCAAAAATTTTAACCAGTCATCGTTCTCACAACACTGAGGACCAGTCATTCGAAATGACTTCTCCATGCATTTTATGCATTGGTAAAAGCACTATGATGAAAAGTGTGATATGTTTTCAGGTATCTCCTATACTAATAGAGTCACATGCTCACCGGTTTGCCACATGATGTAGGCCCATGGACTGAACAAGAAACCACCAAAAATTTTAACCAGTCATAGTTCTCACAACACTGAGGACCAGTCATTCGAATTGACTTCTCCATGCATTTTATGCATTGGTAAAAGCACTATGATGAAAAGTGTGATATGTTTTCAGGTATCTCCTATACTAATAGAGCCACATGCTCACCGGTTTGCCACATGATGTAGGCCTATGGACTGAACAAGAAACCACCAAAATTTTAACCAGTCATCGTTCTCACAACACTGAGGACCAGTCATTCGAAATGACTTCTCCATGCATTTTATGCATTGGTAAAAGCACTATGATGAAAAGTGTGATATGTTTTCAGGTATCTCCTATACTAATAGAGCCACATGCTCACCGGTTTGCCACATGATGTAGGCCTATGGACTGAACAAGAAACCACCAAAAATTTTAACCAGTCATCGTTCTCACAACACTGAGGACCAGTCATTCGAAATGACTTCTCCATGCATTTTATGCATTGGTAAAAGCACTATGATGAAAAGTGTGATATGTTTTCAGGTATCTCCTATACTAATAGAGCCACATGCTCACCGGTTTGCCACATGATGTAGGCCTATGGACTGAACAAGAAACCACCAAAAATTTTAACCAGTCATCGTTCTCACAACACTGAGGACCAGTCATTCGAAATGACTTCTCCATGCATTTTCTGCATTGGTAAAAGCACTATGATGAAAAGTGTGATATGTTTTCAGGTATCTCCTATACTAATAGAGCCACATGCTCACCGGTTTGCCACATGATGTAGGCCTATGGACTGAACAAGAAACCACCAAAAATTTTAACCAGTCATCGTTCTCACAACACTGAGGACCAGTCATTCGAAATGACTTCTCCATGCATTTTATACATTGGTAAAAGCACTATGATGAAAAGTGTGATATGTTTTCAGGTATCTCCTATACTAATAGAGCCACATGCTCACCGGTTTGCCACATGATGTAGGCCTATGGACTGAACAAGAAACCACCAAAAATTTTAACCAGTCATCGTTCTCACAACACTGAGGACCAGTCATTCGAAATGACTTCTCCATGCATTTTATACATTGGTAAAAGCACTATGATGAAAAGTGTGATATGTTTTCAGGTATCTCCTATACTAATAGAGCCACATGCTCACCGGTTTGCCACATGATGTAGGCCTATGGACTGAACAAGAAACCACCAAAAATTTTAACCAGTCATCATTCTCACAACACTGAGGACCAGTCATTCGAAATGACTTCTCCATGCATTTTATGCATTGGTAAAAGCACTATGATGAAAAGTGTGATATGTTTTCAGGTATCTCCTATACTAATAGAGCCACATGCTCACCGGTTTGCCACATGATGTAGGCCTATGGACTGAACAAGAAACCACCAAAAATTTTAACCAGTCATCGTTCTCACAACACTGAGGACCAGTCATTCGAAATGACTTCTCCATGCATTTTATGCATTGGTAAAAGCACTATGATGAAAAGTGTGATATGTTTTCAGGTATCTCCTATACTAATAGAGCCACATGCTCACCGGTTTGCCACATGATGTAGGCCTATGGAATGAACAAGAAACCACCAAAAATTTTAACCAGTCATCGTTCTCACAACACTGAGGACCAGTCATTCGAAATGACTTCTCCATGCATTTTATGCATTGGTAAAAGCACTATGATGAAAAGTGTGATATGTTTTCAGGTATCTCCTATACTAATAGAGCCACATGCTCACCGGTTTGCCACATGATGTAGGCCTATGGACTGAACAAGAAACCACCAAAAATTTTAACCAGTCATCGTTCTCACAACACTGAGGACCAGTCATTCGAAATGACTTCTCCATGCATTTTATGCATTGGTAAAAGCACTATGATGAAAAGTGTGATATGTTTTCAGGTATCTCCTATACTAATAGAGCCACATGCTCACCGGTTTGCCACATGATGTAGGCCTATGGACTGAACAAGAAACCACCAAAAATTTTAACCAGTCATCGTTCTCACAACACTGAGGACCAGTCATTCGAAATGACTTCTCCATGCATTTTATGCATTGGTAAAAGCACTATGATGAAAAGTGTGATATGTTTTCAGGTATCTCCTATACTAATAGAGCCACATGCTCACCGGTTTGCCACATGATGTAGGCCTATGGACTGAACAAGAAACCACCAAAAATTTTAACCAGTCATCGTTCTCACAACACTGAGGACCAGTCATTCGAAATGACTTCTCCATGCATTTTATGCATTGGTAAAAGCACTATGATGAAAAGTGTGATATGTTTTCAGGTATCTCCTATACTAATAGAGCCACATGCTCACCGGTTTGCCACATGATGTAGGCCTATGGACTGAACAAGAAACCACCAAAAATTTTAACCAGTCATCGTTCTCACAACACTGAGGACCAGTCATTCGAAATGACTTCTCCATGCATTTTATGCATTGGTAAAAGCACTATGATGAAAAGTGTGATATGTTTTCAGGTATCTCCTATACTAATAGAGCCACATGCTCACCGGTTTGCCACATGATGTAGGCCTATGGACTGAACAAGAAACCACCAAAAATTTTAACCAGTCATCGTTCTCACAACACTGAGGACCAGTCATTTGAAATGACTTCTCCATGCATTTTATGCATTGGTAAAAGCACTATGATGAAAAGTGTGATATGTTTTCAGGTATCTCCTATACTAATAGAGCCACATTCTCACCGGTTTGCCACATGATGTAGGCCTATGGACTGAACAAGAAACCACCAAAAATTTTAACCAGTCATCGTTCTCACAACACTGAGGACCAGTCATTCGAAATGACTTCTCCATGCATTTTATGCATTGGTAAAAGCACTATGATGAAAAGTGTGATATGTTTTCAGGTATCTCCTATACTAATAGAGTCACATGCTCACCGGTTTGCCACATGATGTAGGCCCATGGACTGAACAAGAAACCACCAAAAATTTTAACCAGTCATCGTTCTCACAACACTGAGGACCAGTCATTCGAATTGACTTCTCCATGCATTTTATGCATTGGTAAAAGCACTATGATGAAAAGTGTGATATGTTTTCAGGTATCTCCTATACTAATAGAGCCACATGCTCACCGGTTTGCCACATGATGTAGGCCTATGGACTGAACAAGAAACCACCAAAATTTTAACCAGTCATCGTTCTCACAACACTGAGGACCAGTCATTCGAAATGACTTCTCCATGCATTTTATGCATTGGTAAAAGCACTATGATGAAAAGTGTGATGTTTTCAGGTATCTCCTATACTAATAGAGCCACATGCTCACCGGTTTGCCACATGATGTAGGCCTATGGACTGAACAAGAAACCACCAAAAATTTTAACCAGTCATCGTTCTCACAACACTGAGGACCAGTCATTCGAAATGACTTCTCCATGCATTTTATGCATTGGTAAAAGCACTATGATGAA
This sequence comes from Ranitomeya imitator, assembly GCF_032444005.1. NCBI lineage: Eukaryota > Metazoa > Chordata > Amphibia > Anura > Dendrobatidae > Ranitomeya > Ranitomeya imitator. The sequence continues at coordinate 106,816 of NW_027194906.1, forward strand.
AAGTGTGATATGTTTTCAGGTATCTCCTATACTAATAGAGCCACATGCTCACCGGTTTGCCACATGATGTAGGCCTATGGACTGAACAAGAAACCACCAAAAATTTTAACCAGTCATCGTTCTCACCACACTGAGGACCAGTCATTCGAAATGACTTCTCCATGCATTTTCTGCATTCTTAAATGCACTATGATGAAAAGTGTGATATGTTTTCAGGTATCTCCTATACTAATAGAGCCACATGCTCACCGGTTTGCCACATGATGTAGGCCTATGGACTGAACAAGAAACCACCAAAAATTTTAACCAGTCATCGTTCTCACAACACTGAGGACCAGTCATTCGAAATGACTTCTCCATGCATTTTATGCATTGGTAAAAGCACTATGATGAAAAGTGTGATATGTTTTCAGGTATCTCCTATACTAATAGAGCCACATGCTCACCGGTTTGCCACATGATGTAGGCCTATGGACTGAACAAGAAACCACCAAAAATTTTAACCAGTCATCGTTCTCACAACACTGAGGACCAGTCATTCGAAATGACTTCTCCATGCATTTTATGCATTGGTAAAAGCACTATGATGAAAAGTGTGATATGTTTTCAGGTATCTCCTATACTAATAGAGCCACATGCTCACCGGTTTGCCACATGATGTAGGCCCATGGACTGAACAAGAAACCACCAAAAATTTTAACCAGTCAGTTCTCACAACACTGAGGACCAGTCATTCGAAATGACTTCTCCATGCATTTTATGCATTGGTAAAAGCACTATGATGAAAAGTGTGATATGTTTTCAGGTATCTCCTATACTAATAGAGTCACATGCTCAACGGTTTGCCACATGATGTAGGCCCATGGACTGAACAAGAAACCACCAAAAATTTTAACCAGTCATCGTTCTCACAACACTGAGGACCAGTCATTCGAATTGACTTCTCCATGCATTTTATGCATTGGTAAAAGCACTATGATGAAAAGTGTGATATGTTTTCAGGTATCTCCTATACTAATAGAGCCACATGCTCACCGGTTTGCCACATGATGTAGGCCTATGGACTGAACAAGAAACCACCAAAAATTTTAACCAGTCATCGTTCTCACAACACTGAGGACCAGTCATTCGAAATGACTTCTCCATGCATTTTATGCATTGGTAAAAGCACTATGATGAAAAGTGTGATATGTTTTCAGGTATCTCCTATACTAATAGAGCCACATGCTCACCGGTTTGCCACATGATGTAGGCCCATGGACTGAACAAGAAACCACCAAAAATTTTAACCAGTCATCGTTCTCACAACACTGAGGACCAGTCATTCGAAATGACTTCTCCATGCATTTTATGCATTGGTAAAAGCACTATGATGAAAAGTGTGATATGTTTTCAGGTATCTCCTATACTAATAGAGCCACATGCTCACCGGTTTGCCACATGATGTAGGCCTATGGACTGAACAAGAAACCACCAAAAATTTTAACCAGTCATCGTTCTCACAACACTGAGGACCAGTCATTCGAAATGACTTCTCCATGCATTTTATGCATTGGTAAAAGCACTATGATGAAAAGTGTGATATGTTTTCAGGTATCTCCTATACTAATAGAGCCACATGCTCACCGGTTTGCCACATGATGTAGGCCCATGGACTGAACAAGAAACCACCAAAAATTTTAACCAGTCATCGTTCTCACAACACTGAGGACCAGTCATTCGAAATGACTTCTCCATGCATTTTATGCATTTGTAAAAGCACTATGATGAAAAGTGTGATATGTTTTCAGGTATCTCCTATACTAATAGAGTCACATGCTCACCGGTTTGCCACATGATGTAGGCCCATGGACTGAACAAGAAACCACCAAAAATTTTAACCAGTCATCGTTCTCACAACACTGAGGACCAGTCATTCGAATTGACTTCTCCATGCATTTTATGCATTGGTAAAAGCACTATGATGAAAAGTGTGATATGTTTTCAGGTATCTCCTATACTAATAGAGCCACATGCTCACCGGTTTGCCACATGATGTAGGCCTATGGACTGAACAAGAAACCACCAAAAATTTTAACCAGTCATCGTTCTCACAACACTGAGGACCAGTCATTCGAAATGACTTCTCCATGCATTTTATGCATTGGTAAAAGCACTATGATGAAAAGTGTGATATGTTTTCAGGTATCTCCTATACTAATAGAGCCACATGCTCACCGGTTTGCCACATGATGTAGGCCTATGGACTGAACAAGAAACCACCAAAAATTTTAACCAGTCATCGTTCTCACAACACTGAGGACCAGTCATTCGAAATGACTTCTCCATGCATTTTATGCATTGGTAAAAGCACTATGATGAAAAGTGTGATATGTTTTCAGGTATCTCCTATACTAATAGAGCCACATGCTCACCGGTTTGCCACATGATGTAGGCCTATGGACTGAACAAGAAACCACCAAAAATTTTAACCAGTCATCGTTCTCACAACACTGAGGACCAGTCATTCGAAATGACTTCTCCATGCATTTTATGCATTGGTAAAAGCACTATGATGAAAAGTGTGATATGTTTTCAGGTATCTCCTATACTAATAGAGCCACATGCTCACCGGTTTGCCACATGATGTAGGCCTATGGACTGAACAAGAAACCACCAAAAATTTTAACCAGTCATCGTTCTCACAACACTGAGGACCAGTCATTCGAAATGACTTCTCCATGCATTTTATGCATTGGTAAAAGCACTATGATGAAAAGTGTGATATGTTTTCAGGTATCTCCTATACTAATAGAGCCACATGCTCACCGGTTTGCCACATGATGTAGGCCTATGGACTGAACAAGAAACCACCAAAAATTTTAACCAGTCATCGTTCTCACAACACTGAGGACCAGTCATTTGAAATGACTTCTCCATGCATTTTATGCATTGGTAAAAGCACTATGATGAAAAGTGTGATATGTTTTCAGGTATCTCCTATACTAATAGAGCCACATGCTCACTGGTTTGCCACATGATGTAGGCCTATGGACTGAACAAGAAACCACCAAAAATTTTAACCAGTCATCGTTCTCACAACACTGAGGACCAGTCATTCGAAATGACTTCTCCATGCATTTTATGCATTGGTAAAAGCACTATGATGAAAAGTGTGATATGTTTTCAGGTATCTCCTAAACTAATAGAGCCACATGCTCACCGGTTTGCCACATGATGTAGGCCTATGGACTGAACAAGAAACCACCAAAAATTTTAACCAGTCATCGTTCTCACAACACTGAGGACCAGTCATTCGAAATGACTTCTCCATGCATTTTATGCATTGGTAAAAGCACTATGATGAAAAGTGTGATATGTTTTCAGGTATCTCCTATACTAATAGAGCCACATGCTCACCGGTTTGCCACATGATGTAGGCCCATGGACTGAACAAGAAACCACCAAAAATTTTAACCAGTCATCGTTCTCACAACACTGAGGACCAGTCATTCGAAATGACTTCTCCATGCATTTTATGCATTGGTAAAAGCACTATGATGAAAAGTGTGATATGTTTTCAGGTATCTCCTATACTAATAGAGCCACATGCTCACCGGTTTGCCACATGATGTAGGCCTATGGACTGAACAAGAAACCACCAAAAATTTTAACCAGTCATCGTTCTCACAACACTGAGGACCAGTCATTCGAAATGACTTCTCCATGCATTTTATGCATTGGTAAAAGCACTATGATGAAAAGTGTGATATGTTTTCAGGTATCTCCTATACTAATAGAGCCACATGCTCACCGTTTTGCCACATGATGTAGGCCCATGGACTGAACAAGAAACCACCAAAAATTTTAACCAGTCATCGTTCTCACAACACTGAGGACCAGTCATTCGAAATGACTTCTCCATGCATTTTATGCATTGGTAAAAGCACTATGATGAAAAGTGTGATATGTTTTCAGGTATCTCCTATACTAATAGAGTCACATGCTCACCGGTTTGCCACATGATGTAGGCCCATGGACTGAACAAGAAACCACCAAAAATTTTAACCAGTCATCGTTCTCACAACACTGAGGACCAGTCATTCGAATTGACTTCTCCATGCATTTTATGCATTGGTAAAAGCACTATGATGAAAAGTGTGATATGTTTTCAGGTATCTCCTATACTAATAGAGCCACATGCTCACCGGTTTGCCACATGATGTAGGCCTATGGACTGAACAAGAAACCACCAAAAATTTTAACCAGTCATCGTTCTCACAACACTGAGGACCAGTCATTCGAAATGACTTCTCCATGCATTTTATGCATTGGTAAAAGCACTATGATGAAAAGTGTGATATGTTTTCAGGTATCTCCTATACTAATAGAGCCACATGCTCACCGGTTTGCCACATGATGTAGGCCCATGGACTGAACAAGAAACCACCAAAAATTTTAACCAGTCATCGTTCTCACAACACTGAGGACCAGTCATTCGAAATGACTTCTCCATGCATTTTATGCATTGGTAAAAGCACTATGATGAAAAGTGTGATATGTTTTCAGGTATCTCCTATACTAATAGAGCCACATGCTCACCGGTTTGCCACATGATGTAGGCCTATGGACTGAACAAGAAACCACCAAAAATTTTAACCAGTCATCGTTCTCACAACACTGAGGACCAGTCATTCGAAATGACTTCTCCATGCATTTTATGCATTGGTAAAAGCACTATGATGAAAAGTGTGATATGTTTTCAGGTATCTCCTATACTAATAGAGCCACATGCTCACCGGTTTGCCACATGATGTAGGCCCATGGACTGAACAAGAAACCACCAAAAATTTTAACCAGTCATCATTCTCACAACACTGAGGACCAGTCATTCGAAATGACTTCTCCATGCATTTTATGCATTTGTAAAAGCACTATGATGAAAAGTGTGATATGTTTTCAGGTATCTCCTATACTAATAGAGTCACATGCTCACCGGTTTGCCACATGATGTAGGCCCATGGACTGAACAAGAAACCACCAAAAATTTTAACCAGTCATCGTTCTCACAACACTGAGGACCAGTCATTCGAATTGACTTCTCCATGCATTTTATGCATTGGTAAAAGCACTATGATGAAAAGTGTGATATGTTTTCAGGTATCTCCTATACTAATAGAGCCACATGCTCACCGGTTTGCCACATGATGTAGGCCTATGGACTGAACAAGAAACCACCAAAAATTTTAACCAGTCATCGTTCTCACAACACTGAGGACCAGTCATTCGAAATGACTTCTCCATGCATTTTATGCATTGGTAAAAGCACTATGATGAAAAGTGTGATATGTTTTCAGGTATCTCCTATACTAATAGAGCCACATGCTCACCGGTTTGCCACATGATGTAGGCCTATGGACTGAACAAGAAACCACCAAAAATTTTAACCAGTCATCGTTCTCACAACACTGAGGACCAGTCATTCGAAATGACTTCTCCATGCATTTTATGCATTGGTAAAAGCACTATGATGAAAAGTGTGATATGTTTTCAGGTATCTCCTATACTAATAGAGCCACATGCTCACCGGTTTGCCACATGATGTAGGCCTATGGACTGAACAAGAAACCACCAAAAATTTTAACCAGTCATCGTTCTCACAACACTGAGGACCAGTCATTCGAAATGACTTCTCCATGCATTTTATGCATTGGTAAAAGCACTATGATGAAAAGTGTGATATGTTTTCAGGTATCTCCTATACTAATAGAGTCACATGCTCACCGGTTTGCCACATGATGTAGGCCCATGGACTGAACAAGAAACCACCAAAAATTTTAACCAGTCATCGTTCTCACAACACTGAGGACCAGTCATTCGAATTGACTTCTCCATGCATTTTATGCATTGGTAAAAGCACTATGATGAAAAGTGTGATATGTTTTCAGGTATCTCCTATACTAATAGAGCCACATGCTCACCGGTTTGCCACATGATGTAGCCCTATGGACTGAACAAGAAACCACCAAAATTTTAACCAGTCATCGTTCTCACAACACTGAGGACCAGTCATTCGAAATGACTTCTCCATGCATTTTATGCATTGGTAAAAGCACTATGATGAAAAGTGTGATATGTTTTCAGGTATCTCCTATACTAATAGAGTCACATGCTCACCGGTTTGCCACATGATGTAGGCCCATGGACTGAACAAGAAACCACCAAAAATTTTAACCAGTCATCGTTCTCACAACACTGAGGACCAGTCATTCGAATTGACTTCTCCATGCATTTTATGCATTGGTAAAAGCACTATGATGAAAAGTGTGATATGTTTTCAGGTATCTCCTATACTAATAGAGCCACATGCTCACCGGTTTGCCACATGATGTAGCCCTATGGACTGAACAAGAAACCACCAAAATTTTAACCAGTCATCGTTCTCACAACACTGAGGACCAGTCATTCGAAATGACTTCTCCATGCATTTTATGCATTGGTAAAAGCACTATGATGAAAAGTGTGATGTTTTCAGGTATCTCCTATACTAATAGAGCCACATGCTCACCGGTTTGCCACATGATGTAGGCCTATGGACTGAACAAGAAACCACCAAAAATTTTAACCAGTCATCGTTCTCACAACACTGAGGACCAGTCATTCGAAATGACTTCTCCATGCATTTTATGCATTGGTAAAAGCACTATGATGAAAAGTGTGATATGTTTTCAGGTATCTCCTATACTAATAGAGCCACATGCTCACCGGTTTGCCACATGATGTAGGCCTATGGACTGAACAAGAAACCACCAAAAATTTTAACCAGTCATCGTTCTCACAACACTGAGGACCAGTCATTCGAAATGACTTCTCCATGCATTTTCTGCATTCTTAAATGCACTATGATGAAAAGTGTGATATGTTTTCAGGTATCTCCTATACTAATAGAGCCACATGCTCACCGGTTTGCCACATGATGTAGGCCTATGGACTGAACAAGAAACCACCAAAAATTTTAACCAGTCATCGTTCTCACAACACTGAGGACCAGTCATTCGAAATGACTTCTCCATGCATTTTATGCATTGGTAAAAGCACTATGATGAAAAGTGTGATATGTTTTCAGGTATCTCCTATACTAATAGAGCCACATGCTCACCGGTTTGCCACATGATGTAGGCCTATGGACTGAACAAGAAACCACCAAAAATTTTAACCAGTCATCGTTCTCACAACACTGAGGACCAGTCATTCGAAATGACTTCTCCATGCATTTTATGCATTGGTAAAAGCACTATGATGAAAAGTGTGATATGTTTTCAGGTATCTCCTATACTAATAGAGCCACATGCTCACCGGTTTGCCACATGATGTAGGCCCATGGACTGAACAAGAAACCACCAAAAATTTTAACCAGTCATCGTTCTCACAACACTGAGGACCAGTCATTCGAAATGACTTCTCCATGCATTTTATGCATTGGTAAAAGCACTATGATGAAAAGTGTGATATGTTTTCAGGTATCTCCTATACTAATAGAGCCACATGCTCACCGGTTTGCCACATGATGTAGGCCTATGGACTGAACAAGAAACCACCAAAAATTTTAACCAGTCATCGTTCTCACAACACTGAGGACCAGTCATTCGAAATGACTTCTCCATGCATTTTATGCATTGGTAAAAGCACTATGATGAAAAGTGTGATATGTTTTCAGGTATCTCCTATACTAATAGAGCCACATGCTCACCGGTTTGCCACATGATGTAGGCCCATGGACTGAACAAGAAACCACCAAAAATTTTAACCAGTCATCGTTCTCACAACACTGAGGACCAGTCATTCGAAATGACTTCTCCATGCATTTTATGCATTGGTAAAAGCACTATGATGAAAAGTGTGATATGTTTTCAGGTATCTCCTATACTAATAGAGTCACATGCTCACCGGTTTGCCACATGATGTAGGCCCATGGACTGAACAAGAAACCACCAAAAATTTTAACCAGTCATCGTTCTCACAACACTGAGGACCAGTCATTCGAATTGACTTCTCCATGCATTTTATGCATTGGTAAAAGCACTATGATGAAAAGTGTGATATGTTTTCAGGTATCTCCTATACTAATAGAGCCACATGCTCACCGGTTTGCCACATGATGTAGGCCTATGGACTGAACAAGAAACCACCAAAAATTTTAACCAGTCATCGTTCTCACAACACTGAGGACCAGTCATTCGAAATGACTTCTCCATGCATTTTATGCATTGGTAAAAACACTATGATGAAAAGTGTGATATGTTTTCAGGTATCTCCTATACTAATAGAGCCACATGCTCACCGGTTTGCCACATGATGTAGGCCCATGGACTGAACAAGAAACCACCAAAAATTTTAACCAGTCATCGTTCTCACAACACTGAGGACCAGTCATTCGAAATGACTTCTCCATGCATTTTATGCATTGGTAAAAGCACTATGATGAAAAGTGTGATATGTTTTCAGGTATCTCCTATACTAATAGAGCCACATGCTCACCGGTTTGCCACATGATGTAGGCCTATGGACTGAACAAGAAACCACCAAAAATTTTAACCAGTCATCGTTCTCACAACACTGAGGACCAGTCATTCGAAATGACTTCTCCATGCATTTTATGCATTGGTAAAAGCACTATGATGAAAAGTGTGATATGTTTTCAGGTATCTCCTATACTAATAGAGCCACATGCTCACCGGTTTGCCACATGATGTAGGCCCATGGACTGAACAAGAAACCACCAAAAATTTTAACCAGTCATCGTTCTCACAACACTGAGGACCAGTCATTCGAAATGACTTCTCCATGCATTTTATGCATTTGTAAAAGCACTATGATGAAAAGTGTGATATGTTTTCAGGTATCTCCTATACTAATAGAGTCACATGCTCACCGGTTTGCCACATGATGTAGGCCCATGGACTGAACAAGAAACCACCAAAAATTTTAACCAGTCATCGTTCTCACAACACTGAGGACCAGTCATTCGAATTGACTTCTCCATGCATTTTATGCATTGGTAAAAGCACTATGATGAAAAGTGTGATATGTTTTCAGGTATCTCCTATACTAATAGAGCCACATGCTCACCGGTTTGCCACATGATGTAGGCCTATGGACTGAACAAGAAACCACCAAAATTTTAACCAGTCATTGTTCTCACAACACTGAGGACCAGTCATTCGAAATGACTTCTCCATGCATTTTATGCATTGGTAAAAGCACTATGATGAAAAGTGTGATATGTTTTCAGGTATTTCCTATACTAATAGAGCCACATGCTCACCGGTTTGCCACATGATGTAGGCCTATGGACTGAACAAGAAACCACCAAAAATTTTAACCAGTCATCGTTCTCACAACACTGAGGACCAGTCATTCGAAATGACTTCTCCATGCATTTTATGCATTGGTAAAAGCACTATGATGAAAAGTGTGATATGTTTTCAGGTATCTCCTATACTAATAGAGCCACATGCTCACCGGTTTGCCACATGATGTAGGCCTATGGACTGAACAAGAAACCACCAAAAATTTTAACCAGTCATCGTTCTCACAACACTGAGGACCAGTCATTCGAAATGACTTCTCCATGCATTTTCTGTATTGGTAAAAGCACTATGATGAAAAGTGTGATATGTTTTCAGGTATCTCCTATACTAATAGAGCCACATGCTCACCGGTTTGCCACATGATGTAGGCCTATGGACTGAACAAGAAACCACCAAAAATTTTAACCAGTCATCGTTCTCACAACACTGAGGACCAGTCATTCGAAATGACTTCTCCATGCATTTTATGCATTGGTAAAAGCACTATGATGAAAAGTGTGATAGGTTTTCAGGTATCTCCTATACTAATAGAGCCACATGCTCACCGGTTTGCCACATGATGTAGGCCTATGGACTGAACAAGAAACCACCAAAAATTTTAACCAGTCATCGTTCTCACAACACTGAGGACCAGTCATTCGAAATGACTTCTCCATGCATTTTATGCATTGGTAAAAGCACTATGATGAAAAGTGTGATATGTTTTCAGGTATCTCCTATACTAATAGAGCCACATGCTCACCGGTTTGCCACATGATGTAGGCCCATGGACTGAACAAGAAACCACCAAAAATTTTAACCAGTCATCGTTCTCACAACACTGAGGACCAGTCATTCGAAATGACTTCTCCATGCATTTTATGCATTGGTAAAAGCACTATGATGAAAAGTGTGATATGTTTTCAGGTATCTCCTATACTAATAGAGCCACATGCTCACCGGTTTGCCACATGATGTAGGCCTATGGACTGAACAAGAAACCACCAAAAATTTTAACCAGTCATCGTTCTCACAACACTGAGGACCAGTCATTCGAAATGACTTCTCCATGCATTTTATGCATTGGTAAAAGCACTATGATGAAAAGTGTGATATGTTTTCAGGTATCTCCTATACTAATAGAGCCACATGCTCACCGGTTTGCCACATGATGTAGGCCCATGGACTGAACAAGAAACCACCAAAAATTTTAACCAGTCATCGTTCTCACAACACTGAGGACCAGTCATTCGAAATGACTTCTCCATGCATTTTATGCATTGGTAAAAGCACTATGATGAAAAGTGTGATATGTTTTCAGGTATCTCCTATACTAATAGAGTCACATGCTCACCGGTTTGCCACATGATGTAGGCCCATGGACTGAACAAGAAACCACCAAAAATTTTAACCAGTCATAGTTCTCACAACACTGAGGACCAGTCATTCGAATTGACTTCTCCATGCATTTTATGCATTGGTAAAAGCACTATGATGAAAAGTGTGATATGTTTTCAGGTATCTCCTATACTAATAGAGCCACATGCTCACCGGTTTGCCACATGATGTAGGCCTATGGACTGAACAAGAAACCACCAAAAATTTTAACCAGTCATCGTTCTCACAACACTGAGGACCAGTCATTCGAAATGACTTCTCCATGCATTTTATGCATTGGTAAAAGCACTATGATGAAAAGTGTGATATGTTTTCAGGTATCTCCTATACTAATAGAGCCACATGCTCACCGGTTTGCCACATGATGTAGGCCTATGGACTGAACAAGAAACCACCAAAAATTTTAACCAGTCATCGTTCTCACAACACTGAGGACCAGTCATTCGAAATGACTTCTCCATGCATTTTCTGCATTGGTAAAAGCACTATGATGAAAAGTGTGATATGTTTTCAGGTATCTCCTATACTAATAGAGCCACATGCTCACCGGTTTGCCACATGATGTAGGCCTATGGACTGAACAAGAAACCACCAAAAATTTTAACCAGTCATCGTTCTCACAACACTGAGGACCAGTCATTCGAAATGACTTCTCCATGCATTTTATGCATTGGTAAAAGCACTATGATGAAAAGTGTGATATGTTTTCAGGTATCTCCTATACTAATAGAGCCACATGCTCACCGGTTTGCCACATGATGTAGGCCTATGGACGGAACAAGAAACCACCAAAAATTTTAACCAGTCATCGTTCTCACAACACTGAGGACCAGTCATTCGAAATGACTTCTCCATGCATTTTATGCATTGGTAAAAGCACTATGATGAAAAGTGTGATATGTTTTCAGGTATCTCCTATACTAATAGAGCCACATGCTCACCGGTTTGCCACATGATGTAGGCCCATGGACTGAACAAGAAACCACCAAAAATTTTAACCAGTCATCGTTCTCACAACACTGAGGACCAGTCATTCGAAATGACTTCTCCATGCATTTTATGCATTGGTAAAAGCACTATGATGAAAAGTGTGATATGTTTTCAGGTATCTCCTATACTAATAGAGCCACATGCTCACCGGTTTGCCACATGATGTAGGCCTATGGACTGAACAAGAAACCACCAAAAATTTTAACCAGTCATCGTTCTCACAACACTGAGGACCAGTCATTCGAAATGACTTCTCCATGCATTTTATGCATTGGTAAAAGCACTATGATGAAAAGTGTGATATGTTTTCAGGTATCTCCTATACTAATAGAGCCACATGCTCACCGGTTTGCCACATGATGTAGGCCCATGGACTGAACAAGAAACCACCAAAAATTTTAACCAGTCATCGTTCTCACAACACTGAGGACCAGTCATTCGAAATGACTTCTCCATGCATTTTATGCATTGGTAAAAGCACTATGATGAAAAGTGTAATATGTTTTCAGGTATCTCCTATACTAATAGAGTCACATGCTCACCGGTTTGCCACATGATGTAGGCCCATGGACTGAACAAGAAACCACCAAAAATTTTAACCAGTCATAGTTCTCACAACACTGAGGACCAGTCATTCGAATTGACTTCTCCATGCATTTTATGCATTGGTAAAAGCACTATGATGAAAAGTGTGATATGTTTTCAGGTATCTCCTATACTAATAGAGCCACATGCTCACCGGTTTGCCACATGATGTAGGCCTATGGACTGAACAAGAAACCACCAAAAATTTTAACCAGTCATCGTTCTCACAACACTGAGGACCAGTCATTCGAAATGACTTCTCCATGCATTTTCTGCATTGGTAAAAGCACTATGATGAAAAGTGTGATATGTTTTCAGGTATCTCCTATACTAATAGAGCCACATGCTCACCGGTTTGCCACATGATGTAGGCCTATGGACTGAACAAGAAACCACCAAAAATTTTAACCAGTCATCGTTCTCACAACACTGAGGACCAGTCATTCGAAATGACTTCTCCATGCATTTTATGCATTGGTAAAAGCACTATGATGAAAAGTGTGATATGTTTTCAGGTATCTCCTATACTAATAGAGCCACATGCTCACCGGTTTGCCACATGATGTAGGCCTATGGACTGAACAAGAAACCACCAAAAATTTTAACCAGTCACCGTTCTCACAACACTGAGGACCAGTCATTCGAAATGACTTCTCCATGCATTTTATGCATTGGTAAAAGCACTATGATGAAAAGTGTGATATGTTTTTAGGTATCTCCTATACTAATAGAGCCACATGCTCACCGGTTTGCCACATGATGTAGGCCCATGGACTGAACAAGAAACCACCAAAAATTTTAACCAGTCATCGTTCTCACAACACTGAGGACCAGTCATTCGAAATGACTTCTCCATGCATTTTATGCATTGGTAAAAGCACTATGATGAAAAGTGTGATATGTTTTCAGGTATCTCCTATACTAATAGAGCCACATGCTCACCGGTTTGCCACATGATGTAGGCCTATGGACTGAACAAGAAACCACCAAAAATTTTAACCAGTCATCGTTCTCACAACACTGAGGACCAGTCATTCGAAATGACTTCTCCATGCATTTTATGCATTGGTAAAAGCACTATGATGAAAAGTGTGATATGTTTTCAGGTATCTCCTATACTAATAGAGCCACATGCTCACCGGTTTGCCACATGATGTAGGCCTATGGACTGAACAAGAAACCACCAAAAATTTTAACCAGTCATCGTTCTCACAACACTGAGGACCAGTCATTCGAAATGACTTCTCCATGCATTTTATACATTGGTAAAAGCACTATGATGAGAAGTGTGATATGTTTTCAGGTATCTCCTATACTAATAGAGCCACATGCTCACCGGTTTGCCACATGATGTAGGCCAATGGACTGAACAAGAAACCACCAAAAATTTTAACCAGTCATCGTTCTCACAACACTGAGGACCAGTCATTCGAAATGACTTCTCCATGCATTTTATGCATTGGTAAAAGCACTATGATGAAAAGTGTGATATGTTTTCAGGTATCTCCTATACTAATAGAGCCACATGCTCACCGGTTTGCCACATGATGTAGGCCTATGGACTGAACAAGAAACCACCAAAAATTTTAACCAGTCATCGTTCTCACAACACTGAGGACCAGTCATTCGAAATGACTTCTCCATGCATTTTATGCATTGGTAAAAGCACTATGATGAAAAGTGTGATATGTTTTCAGGTATCTCCTATACTAATAGAGCCACATGCTCACCGGTTTGCCACATGATGTAGGCCTATGGACTGAACAAGAAACCACCAAAAATTTTAACCAGTCATCGTTCTCACAACACTGAGGACCAGTCATTCGAAATGACTTCTCCATGCATTTTATGCATTGGTAAAAGCACTATGATGAAAAGTGTGATATGTTTTCAGGTATCTCCTATACTAATAGAGCCACATGCTCACCGGTTTGCCACATGATGTAGGCCTATGGACTGAACAAGAAACCACCAAAAATTTTAACCAGTCATCGTTCTCACAACACTGAGGACCAGTCATTCGAAATGACTTCTCCATGCATTTTATGCATTGGTAAAAGCACTATGATGAAAAGTGTGATATGTTTTCAGGTATCTCCTATACTAATAGAGCCACATGCTCACTGGTTTGCCACATGATGTAGGCCTATGGACTGAACAAGAAACCACCAAAAATTTTAACCAGTCATCGTTCTCACAACACTGAGGACCAGTCATTCGAAATGACTTCTCCATGCATTTTATGCATTGGTAAAAGCACTATGATGAAAAGTGTGATATGTTTTCAGGTATCTCCTAAACTAATAGAGCCACATGCTCACCGGTTTGCCACATGATGTAGGCCTATGGACTGAACAAGAAACGACCAAAAATTTTAACCAGTCATCGTTCTCACAACACTGAGGACCAGTCATTCGAAATGACTTCTCCATGCATTTTATGCATTGGTAAAAGCACTATGATGAAAAGTGTGATATGTTTTCAGGTATCTCCTATACTAATAGAGCCACATGCTCACCGGTTTGCCACATGATGTAGGCCTATGGACTGAACAAGAAACCACCAAAAATTTTAACCAGTCATCGTTCTCACAACACTGAGGACCAGTCATTCGAAATGACTTCTCCATGCATTTTATGCATTGGTAAAAGCACTATGATGAAAAGTGTGATATGTTTTCAGGTATCTCCTATACTAATAGAGCCACATGCTCACCGGTTTGCCACATGATGTAGGCCTATGGACTGAACAAGAAACCACCAAAAATTTTAACCAGTCATCGTTCTCACAACACTGAGGACCAGTCATTCGAAATGACTTCTCCATGCATTTTATGCATTGGTAAAAGCACTATGATGAAAAGTGTGATATGTTTTCAGGTATCTCCTATACTAATAGAGCCACATGCTCACCGGTTTGCCACATGATGTAGGCCTATGGACTGAACAAGAAACCACCAAAAATTTTAACCAGTCATCGTTCTCACAACACTGAGGACCAGTCATTCGAAATGACTTCTCCATGCATTTTATGCATTGGTAAAAGCACTATGATGAAAAGTGTGATATGTTTTCAGGTATCTCCTAAACTAATAGAGCCACATGCTCACCGGTTTGCCACATGATGTAGGCCTATGGACTGAACAAGAAACGACCAAAAATTTTAACCAGTCATCGTTCTCACAACACTGAGGACCAGTCATTCAAATGACTTCTCCATGCATTTTATGCATTGGTAAAAGCACTATGATGAAAAGTGTGATATGTTTTCAGGTATCTCCTATACTAATAGAGCCACATGCTCACCGGTTTGCCACATGATGTAGGCCTATGGACTGAACAAGAAACCACCAAAAATTTTAACCAGTCATCGTTCTCACAACACTGAGGACCAGTCATTCGAAATGACTTCTCCATGCATTTTATGCATTGGTAAAAGCACTATGATGAAAAGTGTGATATGTTTTCAGGTATCTCCTATACTAATAGAGCCACATGCTCACTGGTTTGCCACATGATGTAGGCCTATGGACTGAACAAGAAACCACCAAAAATTTTAACCAGTCATCGTTCTCACAACACTGAGGACCAGTCATTCGAAATGACTTCTCCATGCATTTTATGCATTGGTAAAAGCACTATGATGAAAAGTGTGATATGTTTTCAGGTATCTCCTATACTAATAGAGCCACATGCTCACTGGTTTGCCACATGATGTAGGCCTATGGACTGAACAAGAAACCACCAAAAATTTTAACCAGTCATCGTTCTCACAACACTGAGGACCAGTCATTCGAAATGACTTCTCCATGCATTTTATGCATTGGTAAAAGCACTATGATGAAAAGTGTGATATGTTTTCAGGTATCTCCTAAACTAATAGAGCCACATGCTCACCGGTTTGCCACATGATGTAGGCCTATGGACTGAACAAGAAACGACCAAAAATTTTAACCAGTCATCGTTCTCACAACACTGAGGACCAGTCATTCGAAATGACTTCTCCATGCATTTTATGCATTGGTAAAAGCACTATGATGAAAAGTGTGATATGTTTTCAGGTATCTCCTATACTAATAGAGCCACATGCTCACCGGTTTGCCACATGATGTAGGCATATGGACTGAACAAGAAACCACCAAAAATTTTAACCAGTCATCGTTCTCACAACACTGAGGACCAGTCATTCGAAATGACTTCTCCATGCATTTTATGCATTGGTAAAAGCACTATGATGAAAAGTGTGATATGTTTTCAGGTATCTCCTATACTAATAGAGCCACATGCTCACCGGTTTGCCACATGATATAGGCCTATGGACTGAACAAGAAACCACCAAAAATTTTAACCAGTCATCGTTCTCACAACACTGAGGACCAGTCATTCGAAATGACTTCTCCATGCATTTTATGCATTGGTAAAAGCACTATGATGAAAAGTGTGATATGTTTTCAGGTATCTCCTATACTAATAGAGCCACATGCTCACCGGTTTGCCACATGATGTAGGCCTATGGACTGAACAAGAAACCACCAAAAATTTTAACCAGTCATCGTTCTCACAACACTGAGGACCAGTCATTCGAAATGACTTCTCCATGCATTTTATGCATTGGTAAAAGCACTATGATGAAAAGTGTGATATGTTTTCAGGTATCTCCTATACTAATAGAGCCACATGCTCACTGGTTTGCCACATGATGTAGGCCTATGGACTGAACAAGAAACCACCAAAAATTTTAACCAGTCATCGTTCTCACAACACTGAGGACCAGTCATTCGAAATGACTTCTCCATGCATTTTATGCATTGGTAAAAGCACTATGATGAAAAGTGTGATATGTTTTCAGGTATCTCCTAAACTAATAGAGCCACATGCTCACCGGTTTGCCACATGATGTAGGCCTATGGACTGAACAAGAAACGACCAAAAATTTTAACCAGTCATCGTTCTCACAACACTGAGGACCAGTCATTCGAAATGACTTCTCCATGCATTTTATGCATTGGTAAAAGCACTATGATGAAAAGTGTGATATGTTTTCAGGTATCTCCTATACTAATAGAGCCACATGCTCACCGGTTTGCCACATGATGTAGGCCTATGGACTGAACAAGAAACCACCAAAAATTTTAACCAGTCATCGTTCTCACAACACTGAGGACCAGTCATTCGAAATGACTTCTCCATGCATTTTATGCATTGGTAAAAGCACTATGATGAAAAGTGTGATATGTTTTCAGGTATCTCCTATACTAATAGAGCCACATGCTCACCGGTTTGCCACATGATGTAGGCCTATGGACTGAACAAGAAACCACCAAAAATTTTAACCAGTCATCGTTCTCACAACACTGAGGACCAGTCATTCGAAATGACTTCTCCATGCATTTTATGCATTGGTAAAAGCACTATGATGAAAAGTGTGATATGTTTTCAGGTATCTCCTATACTAATAGAGCCACATGCTCACCGGTTTGCCACATGATGTAGGCCTATGGACTGAACAAGAAACCACCAAAAATTTTAACCAGTCATCGTTCTCACAACACTGAGGACCAGTCATTCGAAATGACTTCTCCATGCATTTTATGCATTGGTAAAAGCACTATGATGAAAAGTGTGATATGTTTTCAGGTATCTCCTAAACTAATAGAGCCACATGCTCACCGGTTTGCCACATGATGTAGGCCTATGGACTGAACAAGAAACGACCAAAAATTTTAACCAGTCATCGTTCTCACAACACTGAGGACCAGTCATTCGAAATGACTTCTCCATGCATTTTATGCATTGGTAAAAGCACTATGATGAAAAGTGTGATATGTTTTCAGGTATCTCCTATACTAATAGAGCCACATGCTCACCGGTTTGCCACA
This sequence comes from Ranitomeya imitator, assembly GCF_032444005.1. Taxonomy (NCBI): domain Eukaryota; kingdom Metazoa; phylum Chordata; class Amphibia; order Anura; family Dendrobatidae; genus Ranitomeya; species Ranitomeya imitator. Next base: position 124,996 of record NW_027194906.1, read on the forward strand.
TGATGTAGGCCTATGGACTGAACAAGAAACCACCAAAAATTTTAACCAGTCATCGTTCTCACAACACTGAGGACCAGTCATTCGAAATGACTTCTCCATGCATTTTATGCATTGGTAAAAGCACTATGATGAAAAGTGTGATATGTTTTCAGGTATCTCCTATACTAATAGAGCCACATGCTCACTGGTTTGCCACATGATGTAGGCCTATGGACTGAACAAGAAACCACCAAAAATTTTAACCAGTCATCGTTCTCACAACACTGAGGACCAGTCATTCGAAATGACTTCTCCATGCATTTTATGCATTGGTAAAAGCACTATGATGAAAAGTGTGATATGTTTTCAGGTATCTCCTATACTAATAGAGCCACATGCTCACTGGTTTGCCACATGATGTAGGCCTATGGACTGAACAAGAAACCACCAAAAATTTTAACCAGTCATCGTTCTCACAACACTGAGGACCAGTCATTCGAAATGACTTCTCCATGCATTTTATGCATTGGTAAAAGCACTATGATGAAAAGTGTGATATGTTTTCAGGTATCTCCTAAACTAATAGAGCCACATGCTCACCGGTTTGCCACATGATGTAGGCCTATGGACTGAACAAGAAACGACCAAAAATTTTAACCAGTCATCGTTCTCACAACACTGAGGACCAGTCATTCGAAATGACTTCTCCATGCATTTTATGCATTGGTAAAAGCACTATGATGAAAAGTGTGATATGTTTTCAGGTATCTCCTATACTAATAGAGCCACATGCTCACCGGTTTGCCACATGATGTAGGCATATGGACTGAACAAGAAACCACCAAAAATTTTAACCAGTCATCGTTCTCACAACACTGAGGACCAGTCATTCGAAATGACTTCTCCATGCATTTTATGCATTGGTAAAAGCACTATGATGAAAAGTGTGATATGTTTTCAGGTATCTCCTATACTAATAGAGCCACATGCTCACCGGTTTGCCACATGATATAGGCCTATGGACTGAACAAGAAACCACCAAAAATTTTAACCAGTCATCGTTCTCACAACACTGAGGACCAGTCATTCGAAATGACTTCTCCATGCATTTTATGCATTGGTAAAAGCACTATGATGAAAAGTGTGATATGTTTTCAGGTATCTCCTATACTAATAGAGCCACATGCTCACCGGTTTGCCACATGATGTAGGCCTATGGACTGAACAAGAAACCACCAAAAATTTTAACCAGTCATCGTTCTCACAACACTGAGGACCAGTCATTCGAAATGACTTCTCCATGCATTTTATGCATTGGTAAAAGCACTATGATGAAAAGTGTGATATGTTTTCAGGTATCTCCTATACTAATAGAGCCACATGCTCACCGGTTTGCCACATGATGTAGGCCCATGGACTGAACAAGAAACCACCAAAAATTTTAACCAGTCATCGTTCTCACAACACTGAGGACCAGTCATTCGAAATGACTTCTCCATGCATTTTATGCATTGGTAAAAGCACTATGATGAAAAGTGTGATATGTTTTCAGGTATCTCCTATACTAATAGAGCCACATGCTCACCGGTTTGCCACATGATGTAGGCCTATGGACTGAACAAGAAACCACCAAAAATTTTAACCAGTCATTGTTCTCACAACACTGAGGACCAATCATTCGAAATGACTTCTCCATGCATTTTATGCATTGGTAAAAGCACTATGATGAAAAGTGTGATATGTTTTCAGGTATCTCCTATACTAATAGAGCCACATGCTCACTGGTTTGCCACATGATGTAGGCCTATGGACTGAACAAGAAACCACCAAAAATTTTAACCAGTCATCGTTCTCACAACACTGAGGACCAGTCATTCGAAATGACTTCTCCATGCATTTTATGCATTGGTAAAAGCACTATGATGAAAAGTGTGATATGTTTTCAGGTATCTCCTATACTAATAGAGCCACATGCTCACCGGTTTGCCACATGATGTAGGCCTATGGACTGAACAAGAAACCACCAAAAATTTTAACCAGTCATCGTTCTCACAACACTGAGGACCAGTCATTCGAAATGACTTCTCCATGCATTTTATGCATTGGTAAAAGCACTATGATGAAAAGTGTGATATGTTTTCAGGTATCTCCTAAACTAATAGAGCCACATGCTCACCGGTTTGCCACATGATGTAGGCCTATGGACTGAACAAGAAACGACCAAAAATTTTAACCAGTCATCGTTCTCACAACACTGAGGACCAGTCATTCGAAATGACTTCTCCATGCATTTTATGCATTGGTAAAAGCACTATGATGAAAAGTGTGATATGTTTTCAGGTATCTCCTATACTAATAGAGCCACATGCTCACTGGTTTGCCACATGATGTAGGCCTATGGACTGAACAAGAAACCACCAAAAATTTTAACCAGTCATCGTTCTCACAACACTGAGGACCAGTCATTCGAAATGACTTCTCCATGCATTTTATGCATTGGTAAAAGCACTATGATGAAAAGTGTGATATGTTTTCAGGTATCTCCTAAACTAATAGAGCCACATGCTCACCGGTTTGCCACATGATGTAGGCCTATGGACTGAACAAGAAACGACCAAAAATTTTAACCAGTCATCGTTCTCACAACACTGAGGACCAGTCATTCGAAATGACTTCTCCATGCATTTTATGCATTGGTAAAAGCACTATGATGAAAAGTGTGATATGTTTTCAGGTATCTCCTATACTAATAGAGCCACATGCTCACCGGTTTGCCACATGATGTAGGCATATGGACTGAACAAGAAACCACCAAAAATTTTAACCAGTCATCGTTCTCACAACACTGAGGACCAGTCATTCGAAATGACTTCTCCATGCATTTTATGCATTGGTAAAAGCACTATGATGAAAAGTGTGATGTTTTCAGGTATCTCCTATACTAATAGAGCCACATGCTCACCGGTTTGCCACATGATATAGGCCTATGGACTGAACAAGAAACCACCAAAAATTTTAACCAGTCATCGTTCTCACAACACTGAGGACCAGTCATTCGAAATGACTTCTCCATGCATTTTATGCATTGGTAAAAGCACTATGATGAAAAGTGTGATATGTTTTCAGGTATCTCCTATACTAATAGAGCCACATGCTCACCGGTTTGCCACATGATGTAGGCCTATGGACTGAACAAGAAACCACCAAAAATTTTAACCAGTCATCGTTCTCACAACACTGAGGACCAGTCATTCGAAATGACTTCTCCATGCATTTTATGCATTGGTAAAAGCACTATGATGAAAAGTGTGATATGTTTTCAGGTATCTCCTATACTAATAGAGCCACATGCTCACTGGTTTGCCACATGATGTAGGCCTATGGACTGAACAAGAAACCACCAAAAATTTTAACCAGTCATCGTTCTCACAACACTGAGGACCAGTCATTCGAAATGACTTCTCCATGCATTTTATGCATTGGTAAAAGCACTATGATGAAAAGTGTGATATGTTTTCAGGTATCTCCTAAACTAATAGAGCCACATGCTCACCGGTTTGCCACATGATGTAGGCCTATGGACTGAACAAGAAACGACCAAAAATTTTAACCAGTCATCGTTCTCACAACACTGAGGACCAGTCATTCGAAATGACTTCTCCATGCATTTTATGCATTGGTAAAAGCACTATGATGAAAAGTGTGATATGTTTTCAGGTATCTCCTATACTAATAGAGCCACATGCTCACCGGTTTGCCACATGATGTAGGCCTATGGACTGAACAAGAAACCACCAAAAATTTTAACCAGTCATCGTTCTCACAACACTGAGGACCAGTCATTCGAAATGACTTCTCCATGCATTTTATGCATTGGTAAAAGCACTATGATGAAAAGTGTGATATGTTTTCAGGTATCTCCTATACTAATAGAGCCACATGCTCACCGGTTTGCCACATGATGTAGGCCTATGGACTGAACAAGAAACCACCAAAAATTTTAACCAGTCATCGTTCTCACAACACTGAGGACCAGTCATTCGAAATGACTTCTCCATGCATTTTATGCATTGGTAAAAGCACTATGATGAAAAGTGTGATATGTTTTCAGGTATCTCCTATACTAATAGAGCCACATGCTCACCGGTTTGCCACATGATGTAGGCCTATGGACTGAACAAGAAACCACCAAAAATTTTAACCAGTCATCGTTCTCACAACACTGAGGACCAGTCATTCGAAATGACTTCTCCATGCATTTTATGCATTGGTAAAAGCACTATGATGAAAAGTGTGATATGTTTTCAGGTATCTCCTAAACTAATAGAGCCACATGCTCACCGGTTTGCCACATGATGTAGGCCTATGGACTGAACAAGAAACGACCAAAAATTTTAACCAGTCATCGTTCTCACAACACTGAGGACCAGTCATTCGAAATGACTTCTCCATGCATTTTATGCATTGGTAAAAGCACTATGATGAAAAGTGTGATATGTTTTCAGGTATCTCCTATACTAATAGAGCCACATGCTCACCGGTTTGCCACATGATGTAGGCCTATGGACTGAACAAGAAACCACCAAAAATTTTAACCAGTCATCGTTCTCACAACACTGAGGACCAGTCATTCGAAATGACTTCTCCATGCATTTTATGCATTGGTAAAAGCACTATGATGAAAAGTGTGATATGTTTTCAGGTATCTCCTATACTAATAGAGCCACATGCTCACTGGTTTGCCACATGATGTAGGCCTATGGACTGAACAAGAAACCACCAAAAATTTTAACCAGTCATCGTTCTCACAACACTGAGGACCAGTCATTCGAAATGACTTCTCCATGCATTTTATGCATTGGTAAAAGCACTATGATGAAAAGTGTGATATGTTTTCAGGTATCTCCTATACTAATAGAGCCACATGCTCACTGGTTTGCCACATGATGTAGGCCTATGGACTGAACAAGAAACCACCAAAAATTTTAACCAGTCATCGTTCTCACAACACTGAGGACCAGTCATTCGAAATGACTTCTCCATGCATTTTATGCATTGGTAAAAGCACTATGATGAAAAGTGTGATATGTTTTCAGGTATCTCCTAAACTAATAGAGCCACATGCTCACCGGTTTGCCACATGATGTAGGCCTATGGACTGAACAAGAAACGACCAAAAATTTTAACCAGTCATCGTTCTCACAACACTGAGGACCAGTCATTCGAAATGACTTCTCCATGCATTTTATGCATTGGTAAAAGCACTATGATGAAAAGTGTGATATGTTTTCAGGTATCTCCTATACTAATAGAGCCACATGCTCACCGGTTTGCCACATGATGTAGGCATATGGACTGAACAAGAAACCACCAAAAATTTTAACCAGTCATCGTTCTCACAACACTGAGGACCAGTCATTCGAAATGACTTCTCCATGCATTTTATGCATTGGTAAAAGCACTATGATGAAAAGTGTGATATGTTTTCAGGTATCTCCTATACTAATAGAGCCACATGCTCACCGGTTTGCCACATGATATAGGCCTATGGACTGAACAAGAAACCACCAAAAATTTTAACCAGTCATCGTTCTCACAACACTGAGGACCAGTCATTCGAAATGACTTCTCCATGCATTTTATGCATTGGTAAAAGCACTATGATGAAAAGTGTGATATGTTTTCAGGTATCTCCTATACTAATAGAGCCACATGCTCACCGGTTTGCCACATGATGTAGGCCTATGGACTGAACAAGAAACCACCAAAAATTTTAACCAGTCATCGTTCTCACAACACTGAGGACCAGTCATTCGAAATGACTTCTCCATGCATTTTATGCATTGGTAAAAGCACTATGATGAAAAGTGTGATATGTTTTCAGGTATCTCCTATACTAATAGAGCCACATGCTCACCGGTTTGCCACATGATGTAGGCCCATGGACTGAACAAGAAACCACCAAAAATTTTAACCAGTCATCGTTCTCACAACACTGAGGACCAGTCATTCGAAATGACTTCTCCATGCATTTTATGCATTGGTAAAAGCACTATGATGAAAAGTGTGATATGTTTTCAGGTATCTCCTATACTAATAGAGCCACATGCTCACCGGTTTGCCACATGATGTAGGCCTATGGACTGAACAAGAAACCACCAAAAATTTTAACCAGTCATTGTTCTCACAACACTGAGGACCAATCATTCGAAATGACTTCTCCATGCATTTTATGCATTGGTAAAAGCACTATGATGAAAAGTGTGATATGTTTTCAGGTATCTCCTATACTAATAGAGCCACATGCTCACTGGTTTGCCACATGATGTAGGCCTATGGACTGAACAAGAAACCACCAAAAATTTTAACCAGTCATCGTTCTCACAACACTGAGGACCAGTCATTCGAAATGACTTCTCCATGCATTTTATGCATTGGTAAAAGCACTATGATGAAAAGTGTGATATGTTTTCAGGTATCTCCTATACTAATAGAGCCACATGCTCACCGGTTTGCCACATGATGTAGGCCTATGGACTGAACAAGAAACCACCAAAAATTTTAACCAGTCATCGTTCTCACAACACTGAGGACCAGTCATTCGAAATGACTTCTCCATGCATTTTATGCATTGGTAAAAGCACTATGATGAAAAGTGTGATATGTTTTCAGGTATCTCCTAAACTAATAGAGCCACATGCTCACCGGTTTGCCACATGATGTAGGCCTATGGACTGAACAAGAAACGACCAAAAATTTTAACCAGTCATCGTTCTCACAACACTGAGGACCAGTCATTCGAAATGACTTCTCCATGCATTTTATGCATTGGTAAAAGCACTATGATGAAAAGTGTGATATGTTTTCAGGTATCTCCTATACTAATAGAGCCATATGCTCACCGGTTTGCCACATGATGTAGGCCTATGGACTGAACAAGAAACCACCAAAAATTTTAACCAGTCATCATTCTCACAACACTGAGGACCAGTCATTCGAAATGACTTCTCCATGCATTTTATGCATTGGTAAAAGCACTATGATGAAAAGTGTGATATGTTTTCAGGTATCTCCTATACTAATAGAGCCACATGCTCACCGGTTTGCCACATGATGTAGGCCCATGGACTGAACAAGAAACCACCAAAAATTTTAACCAGTCATCGTTCTCACAACACTGAGGACCAGTCATTCGAATTGACTTCTCCATGCATTTTATGCATTGGTAAAAGCACTATGATGAAAAGTGTGATATGTTTTCAGGTATCTCCTATACTAATAGAGTCACATGCTCGCCGGTTTGCCACATGATGTAGGCCCATGGACTGAACAAGAAACCACCAAAAATTTTAACCAGTCATCGTTCTCACAACACTGAGGACCAGTCATTCGAATTGACTTCTCCATGCATTTTATGCATTGGTAAAAGCACTATGATGAAAAGTGTGATATGTTTTCAGGTATCTCCTATACTAATAGAGCCACATGCTCACCGGTTTGCCACATGATGTAGGCCTATGGACTGAACAAGAAACCACCAAAAATTTTAACCAGTCATCGTTCTAACAACACTGAGGACCAGTCATTCGAAATGACTTCTCCATGCATTTTATGCATTGGTAAAAGCACTATGATGAAAAGTGTGATATGTTTTCAGGTATCTCCTATACTAATAGAGCCACATGCTCACCGGTTTGCCACATGATGTAGGCCTATGGACTGAACAAGAAACCACCAAAAATTTTAACCAGTCATCGTTCTCACAACACTGAGGACCAGTCATTCGAAATGACTTCTCCATGCATTTTATGCATTGGTAAAAGCACTATGATGAAAAGTGTGATATGTTTTCAGGTATCTCCTATACTAATAGAGCCACATGCTCACCGGTTTGCCACATGATGTAGGCCTATGGACTGAACAAGAAACCACCAAAAATTTTAACCAGTCATCGTTCTCACAACACTGAGGACCAGTCATTCGAAATGACTTCTCCATGCATTTTATGCATTGGTAAAAGCACTATGATGAAAAGTGTGATATGTTTTCAGGTATCTCCTATACTAATAGAGCCACATGCTCACCGGTTTGCCACATGATGTAGGCCTATGGACTGAACAAGAAACCACCAAAAATTTTAACCAGTCATCGTTCTCACAACACTGAGGACCAGTCATTCGAAATGACTTCTCCATGCATTTTATGCATTGGTAAAAGCACTATGATGAAAAGTGTGATATGTTTTCAGGTATCTCCTATACTAATAGAGCCACATGCTCACCGGTTTGCCACATGATGTAGGCCTATGGACTGAACAAGAAACCACCAAAAATTTTAACCAGTCATCGTTCTCACAACACTGAGGACCAGTCATTCGAAATGACTTCTCCATGCATTTTATGCATTGGTAAAAGCACTATGATGAAAAGTGTGATATGTTTTCAGGTATCTCCTATACTAATAGAGCCACATGCTCACCGGTTTGCCACATGATGTAGGCCCATGGACTGAACAAGAAACCACCAAAAATTTTAACCAGTCATCGTTCTCACAACACTGAGGACCAGTCATTCGAAATGACTTCTCCATGCATTTTATGCATTGGTAAAAGCACTATGATGAAAAGTGTGATATGTTTTCAGGTATCTCCTATACTAATAGAGCCACATGCTCACCGGTTTGCCACATGATGTAGGCCCATGGACTGAACAAGAAACCACCAAAAATTTTAACCAGTCATCGTTCTCACAACACTGAGGACCAGTCATTCGAAATGACTTCTCCATGCATTTTATGCATTGGTAAAAGCACTATGATGAAAAGTGTGATATGTTTTCAGGTATCTCCTATACTAATAGAGCCACATGCTCACCGGTTTGCCACATGATGTAGGCCTATGGACTGAACAAGAAACCACCAAAAATTTTAACCAGTCATCGTTCTCACAACACTGAGGACCAGTCATTCGAAATGACTTCTCCATGCATTTTATGCATTGGTAAAAGCACTATGATGAAAAGTGTGATATGTTTTCAGGTATCTCCTATACTAATAGAGCCACATGCTCACCGGTTTGCCACATGATGTAGGCCTATGGACTGAACAAGAAACCACCAAAAATTTTAACCAGTCATCGTTCTCACAACACTGAGGACCAGTCATTCGAAATGACTTCTCCATGCATTTTATGCATTGGTAAAAGCACTATGATGAAAAGTGTGATATGTTTTCAGGTATCTCCTATACTAATAGAGCCACATGCTCACCGGTTTGCCACATGATGTAGGCCTATGGACTGAACAAGAAACCACCAAAAATTTTAACCAGTCATCGTTCTCACAACACTGAGGACCAGTCATTCGAAATGACTTCTCCATGCATTTTATGCATTGGTAAAAGCACTATGATGAAAAGTGTGATATGTTTTCAGGTATCTCCTATACTAATAGAGCCACATGCTCACTGGTTTGCCACATGATGTAGGCCTATGGACTGAACAAGAAACCACCAAAAATTTTAACCAGTCATCGTTCTCACAACACTGAGGACCAGTCATTCGAAATGACTTCTCCATGCATTTTATGCATTGGTAAAAGCACTATGATGAAAAGTGTGATATGTTTTCAGGTATCTCCTATACTAATAGAGCCACATGCTCACTGGTTTGCCACATGATGTAGGCCTATGGACTGAACAAGAAACCACCAAAAATTTTAACCAGTCATCGTTCTCACAACACTGAGGACCAGTCATTCGAAATGACTTCTCCATGCATTTTATGCATTGGTAAAAGCACTATGATGAAAAGTGTGATATGTTTTCAGGTATCTCCTATACTAATAGAGCCACATGCTCACCGGTTTGCCACATGATGTAGGCCTATGGACTGAACAAGAAACCACCAAAAATTTTAACCAGTCATCATTCTCACAACACTGAGGACCAGTCATTCGAAATGACTTCTCCATGCATTTTCTGCATTGGTAAAAGCACTATGATGAAAAGTGTGATATGTTTTCAGGTATCTCCTATACTAATAGAGCCACATGCTCACCGGTTTGCCACATGATGTAGGCCTATGGACTGAACAAGAAACCACCAAAAATTTTAACCAGTCATCGTTCTCACAACACTGAGGACCAGTCATTCGAAATGACTTCTCCATGCATTTTATGCATTGGTAAAAGCACTATGATGAAAAGTGTGATATGTTTTCAGGTATCTCCTATACTAATAGAGCCACATGCTCACCGGTTTGCCACATGATGTAGGCCTATGGACTGAACAAGAAACCACCAAAAATTTTAACCAGTCATCGTTCTCACAACACTGAGGACCAGTCATTCGAAATGACTTCTCCATGCATTTTATGCATTGGTAAAAGCACTATGATGAAAAGTGTGATATGTTTTCAGGTATCTCCTATACTAATAGAGCCACATGCTCACCGGTTTGCCACATGATGTAGGCCTATGGACTGAACAAGAAACCACCAAAAATTTTAACCAGTCATCGTTCTCACAACACTGAGGACCAGTCATTCGAAATGACTTCTCCATGCATTTTATGCATTGGTAAAAGCACTATGATGAAAAGTGTGATATGTTTTCAGGTATCTCCTATACTAATAGAGCCACATGCTCACCGGTTTGCCACATGATGTAGGCCTATGGACTGAACAAGAAACCACCAAAAATTTTAACCAGTCATCATTCTCACAACACTGAGGACCAGTCATTCGAAATGACTTCTCCATGCATTTTCTGCATTGGTAAAAGCACTATGATGAAAAGTGTGATATGTTTTCAGGTATCTCCTATACTAATAGAGCCACATGCTCACCGTTTTGCCACATGATGTAGGCCTATGGACTGAACAAGAAACCACCAAAAATTTTAACCAGTCATCGTTCTCACAACACTGAGGACCAGTCATTCGAAATGACTTCTCCATGCATTTTATGCATTGGTAAAAGCACTATGATGAAAAGTGTGATATGTTTTCAGGTATCTCCTATACTAATAGAGCCACATGCTCACCGGTTTGCCACATGATGTAGGCCTATGGACTGAACAAGAAACCACCAAAAATTTTAACCAGTCATCGTTCTCACAACACTGAGGACCAGTCATTCGAAATGACTTCTCCATGCATTTTATGCATTGGTAAAAGCACTATGATGAAAAGTGTGATATGTTTTCAGGTATCTCCTATACTAATAGAGCCACATGCTCACCGGTTTGCCACATGATGTAGGCCTATGGACTGAACAAGAAACCACCAAAAATTTTAACCAGTCATCGTACTCACAACACTGAGGACCAGTCATTCGAAATGACTTCTCCATGCATTTTATGCATTGGTAAAAGCACTATGATGAAAAGTAACATAGTAACATAGTAACATAGTTAGTAAGGCCGAAAAAAGACATTTGTCCATCCAGTTCAGCCTATATTCCGTCATAATAAATCCCCAGATCTACGTCCTTTTACAGAACCTAATAATTGTATGATACAATATTGTTCTGCTCCAGGAAGACATCCAGGCCTCTCTTGAACCCCTCGACTGAGTTCGCCATCACCACCTCCTCAGGCAAGCAATTCCAGATTCTCACTGCCCTAACAGTAAAGAATCCTCTTCTATGTTGGTGGAAAAATCTTCTCTCCTCCAGACGCAAAGAATGCCCCCTTGTGCCCGTCACCTTCCTTGGTATAAACAGATCCTCAGCGAGATATTTGTATTGTCCCCTTATATACTTATACATGGTTATTAGATCGCCCCTCAGTCGTCTTTTTTCTAGACTAAATAATCCTAATTTCGCTAATCTATCTGGGTATTGTAGTTCTCCCATCCCCTTTATTAATTTTGTTGCCCTCCTTTGTACTCTCTCTAGTTCCATTATATCCTTCCTGAGCACCGGTGCCCAAAACTGGACACAGTACTCCATGTGCGGTCTAACTAGGGATTTGTACAGAGGCAGTATAATGCTCTCATCATGTGTATCCAGACCTCTTTTAATGCACCCCATGATCCTGTTTGCCTTGGCAGCTGCTGCCTGGCACTGGCTGCTCCAGGTAAGTTTATCATTAACTAGGATCCCCAAGTCCTTCTCCCTGTCAGATTTACCCAGTGGTTTCCCGTTCAGTGTGTAATGGTGATATTGATTCCTTCTTCCCATGTGTATAACCTTACATTTATCATTGTTAAACCTCATCTGCCACCTTTCAGCCCAAGTTTCCAACTTATCCAGATCCATCTGTAGCAGAATACTATCTTCTCTTGTATTAACTGCTTTACATAGTTTTGTATCATCTGCAAATATCGATATTTTACTGTGTAAACCTTCTACCAGATCATTAATGAATATGTTGAAGAGAACAGGTCCCAATACTGACCCCTGCGGTACCCCACTGGTCACAGCGACCCAGTTAGAGACTATACCATTTATAACCACCCTCTGCTTTCTATCACTAAGCCAGTTACTAACCCATTTACACACATTTTCCCCCAGACCAAGCATTCTCATTTTGTGTACCAACCTCTTGTGCGGCACGGTATCAAACGCTTTGGAAAAATCGAGATATACCACGTCCAATGACTCATCGTGGTCCAGCCTATAGCTTACCTCTTCATAAAAATTGATTAGATTGGTTTGACAGGAGCGATTTCTCATAAACCCATGCTGATATGGAGTTAAACAGTTATTCTCATTGAGATAATCCAGAATAACATCCCTCAGAAACCCTTCAAATATTTTACCAACAATAGAGGTTAGACTTACTGGCCTATAATTTCCAGGTTCACTTTTAGAGCCCTTTTTGAATATTGGCACCACATTTGCTATGCGCCAGTCCTGCGGAACAGACCCTGTCGCTATAGAGTCCCTAAAAATAAGAAATAATGGTTTATCTATTACATTACTTAGTTCCCTTAGTACTCGTGGGTGTATGCCATCCGGACCCGGAGATTTATCTATTTTAATCTTATTTAGCCGGTTTCGCACCTCTTCTTGGGTTAGATTGGTGACCCTTAATATAGGGTTTTCATTGTTTCTTGGGACAAAGTGTGATATGTTTTCAGGTATCTCCTATACTAATAGAGCCACATGCTCACCGGTTTGCCACATGATGTAGGCCTATGGACTGAACAAGAAACCACCAAAAATTTTAACCAGTCATCGTTCTCACAACACTGAGGACCAGTCATTCGAAATGACTTCTCCATGCATTTTATGCATTGGTAAAAGCACTATGATGAAAAGTGTGATATGATTTCAGGTATCTCCTATACTAATAGAGCCACATGCTCACCGGTTTGCCACATGATGTAGGCCTATGGACTGAACAAGAAACCACCAAAAATTTTAACCAGTCATCGTTCTCACAACACTGAGGACCAGTCATTCGAAATGACTTCTCCATGCATTTTATGCATTGGTAAAAGCACTGTGATGAAAAGTGTGATATGTTTTCAGGTATCTCCTATACTAATAGAGCCACATGCTCACCGGTTTGCCACATGATGTAGGCCTATGGACTGAACAAGAAACCACCAAAAATTTCAACCAGTCATCATTCTCACAACACTGAGGACCAGTCATTCGAAATGACTTCTCCATGCATTTTCTGCATTGGTAAAAGCACTATGATGAAAAGTGTGATATGTTTTCAGGTATCTCCTATACTAATAGAGCCACATGCTCACCGGTTTGCCACATGATGTAGGCCTATGGACTGAACAAGAAACCACCAAAAATTTTAACCAGTCATCGTTCTCACAACACTGAGGACCAGTCATTCGAAATGACTTCTCCATGCATTTTATGCATTGGTAAAAGCACTATGATGAAAAGTGTGATATGTTTTCAGGTATCTCCTATACTAATAGAGCCACATGCTCACCGGTTTGCCACATGATGTAGGCCTATGGACTGAACAAGAAACCACCAAAAATTTTAACCAGTCATCGTTCTCACAACACTGAGGACCAGTCATTCGAAATGACTTCTCCATGCATTTTATACATTGGTAAAAGCACTATGATGAAAAGTGTGATATGTTTTCAGGTATCTCCTATACTAATAGAGCCACATGCTCACCGGTTTGCCACATGATGTAGGCCTATGGACTGAACAAGAAACCACCAAAAATTTTAACCAGTCATCGTTCTCACAACACTGAGGACCAGTCATTCGAAATGACTTCTCCATGCATTTTATGCATTGGTAAAAGCACTATGATGAAAAGTGTGATATGTTTTCAGGTATCTCCTATACTAATAGAGCCACATGCTCACCGGTTTGCCACATGATGTAGGCCTATGGACTGAACAAGAAACCACCAAAAATTTTAACCAGTCATCGTTCTCACAACACTGAGGACCAGTCATTCGAAATGACTTCTCCATGCATTTTATGCATTGGTAAAAGCACTATGATGAAAAGTGTGATATGTTTTCAGGTATCTCCTATACTAATAGAGCCACATGCTCACCGGTTTGCCACATGATGTAGGCCTATGGACTGAACAAGAAACCACCAAAAATTTTAACCAGTCATCGTTCTCACAACACTGAGGACCAGTCATTCGAAATGACTTCTCCATGCATTTTATGCATTGGTAAAAGCACTATGATGAAAAGTGTGATATGTTTTCAGGTATCTCCTATACTAATAGAGCCACATGCTCACCGGTTTGCCACATGATGTAGGCCTATGGACTGAACAAGAAACCACCAAAAATTTTAACCAGTCATCGTTCTCACAACACTGAGGACCAGTCATTCGAAATGACTTCTCCATGCATTTTATGCATTGGTAAAAGCACTATGATGAAAAGTGTGATATGTTTTCAGGTATCTCCTATACTAATAGAGCCACATGCTCACCGGTTTGCCACATGATGTAGGCCTATGGACTGAACAAGAAACCATCAAAAATTTTAACCAGTCATCGTTCTCACAACACTGAGGACCAGTCATTCAAAATGACTTCTCCATGCATTTTATGCATTGGTAAAAGCACTATGATGAAAAGTGTGATATGTTTTCAGGTATCTCCTATACTAATAGAGCCACATGCTCACCGGTTTGCCACATGATGTAGGCCTATGGACTGAACAAGAAACCACCAAAAATTTTAACCAGTCATCGTTCTCACAACACTGAGGACCAGTCATTCGAAATGACTTCTCCATGCATTTTATGCATTGGTAAAAGCACTATGATGAAAAGTGTGATATGTTTTCAGGTATCTCCTATACTAATAGAGCCACATGCTCACCGGTTTGCCACATGATGTAGGCCTATGGACTGAACAAGAAACCACCAAAATTTTAACCAGTCATCGTTCTCACAACACTGAGGACCAGTCATTCGAAATGACTTCTCCATGCATTTTATGCATTGGTAAAAGCACTATGATGAAAAGTGTGATATGTTTTCAGGTATCTCCTATACTAATAGAGCCACATGCTCACCGGTTTGCCACATGATGTAGGCCTATGGACTGAACAAGAAACCACCAAAAATTTTAACCAGTCATCGTTCTCACAACACTGAGGACCAGTCATTCGAAATGACTTCTCCATGCATTTTATGCATTGGTAAAAGCACTATGATGAAAAGTGTGATATGTTTTCAGGTATCTCCTATACTAATAGAGCCACATGCTCACCGGTTTGCCACATGATGTAGGCCTATGGACTGAACAAGAAACCACCAAAAATTTTAACCAGTCATCGTTCTCACAACACTGAGGACCAGTCATTCGAAATGACTTCTCCATGCATTTTATGCATTGGTAAAAGCACTATGATGAAAAGTGTGATATGTTTTCAGGTATCTCCTATACTAATAGAGCCACATGCTCACCGGTTTGCCACATGATGTAGGCCTATGGACTGAACAAGAAACCACCAAAAATTTTAACCAGTCATCGTTCTCACAACACTGAGGACCAGTCATTCGAAATGACTTCTCCATGCATTTTATGCATTGGTAAAAGCACTATGATGAAAAGTGTGATATGTTTTCAGGTATCTCCTATACTAATAGAGCCACATGCTCACCGGTTTGCCACATGATGTAGGCCTATGGACTGAACAAGAAACCACCAAAAATTTTAACCAGTCATCGTTCTCACAACACTGAGGACCAGTCATTCGAAATGACTTCTCCATGCATTTTATGCATTGGTAAAAGCACTATGATGAAAAGTGTGATATGTTTTCAGGTATCTCCTATACTAATAGAGCCACATGCTCACCGGTTTGCCACATGATGTAGGCCTATGGACTGAACAAGAAACCACCAAAAATTTTAACCAGTCATCGTTCTCACAACACTGAGGACCAGTCATTCGAAATGACTTCTCCATGCATTTTATGCATTGGTAAATGCACTATGATGAAAAGTGTGATATGTTTTCAGGTATCTCCTATACTAATAGAGCCACATGCTCACCGGTTTGCCACATGATGTAGGCCTATGGACTGAACAAGAAACCACCAAAAATTTTAACCAGTCATCGTTCTCACAACACTGAGGACCAGTCATTCGAAATGACTTCACCATGCATTTTATGCATTGGTAAAAGCACTATGATGAAAAGTGTGATATGTTTTCAGGTATCTCCTATACTAATAGAGCCACATGCTCACCGGTTTGCCACATGATGTAGGCCTATGGACTGAACAAGAAACCACAAAAAATTTTAACCAGTCATCGTTCTCACAACACTGAGGACCAGTCATTCGAAATGACTTCTCCATGCATTTTATGCATTGGTAAAAGCACTATGATGAAAAGTGTGATATGTTTTCAGGTATCTCCTATACTAATAGAGCCACATGCTCACCGGTTTGCCACATGATGTAGGCCTATGGACTGAACAAGAAACCACCAAAAATTTTAACCAGTCATCGTTCTCACAACACTGAGGACCAGTCATTCGAAATGACTTCTCCATGCATTTTATGCATTGGTAAAAGCACTATGATGAAAAGTGTGATATGTTTTCAGGTATCTCCTATACTAATAGAGCCACATGCTCACCGGTTTGCCACATGATGTAGGCCTATGGACTGAACAAGAAACCACCAAAAATTTTAACCAGTCATCGTTCTCACAACACTGAGGACCAGTCATTCGAAATGACTTCTCCATGCATTTTATGCATTGGTAAAAGCACTATGATGAAAAGTGTGATATGTTTTCAGGTATCTCCTATACTAATAGAGCCACATGCTCACCGGTTTGCCACATGATGTAGGCCTATGGACTGAACAAGAAACCACCAAAAATTTTAACCAGTCATCGTTCTCACAACACTGAGGACCAGTCATTCGAAATGACTTCTCCATGCATTTTATGCATTGGTAAAAGCACTATGATGAAAAGTGTGATATGTTTTCAGGTATCTCGTATACTAATAGAGCCACATGCTCACCGGTTTGCCACATGATGTAGGCCTATGGACTGAACAAGAAACCACGAAAAATTTTAACCAGTCATCGTTCTCACAACACTGAGGACCAGTGATTCGAAATGACTTCTCCATGCATTTTATGCATTGGTAAAAGCACTATGATGAAAAGTGTGATATGTTTTCAGGTATCTCCTATACTAATAGAGCCACATGCTCACCGGTTTGCCACATGATGTAGGCCTATGGACTGAACAAGAAACCACCAAAAATTTTAACCAGTCATCGTTCTCACAACACTGAGGACCAGTCATTCGAAATGACTTCTCCATGCATTTTATGCATTGGTAAAAGCACTATGATGAAAAGTGTGATATGTTTTCAGGTATCTCCTATACTAATAGAGCCACATGCTCACCGGTTTGCCACATGATGTAGGCCTATGGACTGAACAAGAAACCACCAAAAATTTTAACCAGTCATCGTTCTCACAACACTGAGGACCAGTCATTCGAAATGACTTCTCCATGCATTTTATGCATTGGTAAAAGCACTATGATGAAAAGTGTGATATGTTTTCAGGTATCTCCTATACTAATAGAGCCACATGCTCACCGGTTTGCCACATGATGTAGGCCTATGGACTGAACAAGAAACCACCAAAAATTTTAACCAGTCATCGTTCTCACAACACTGAGGACCAGTCATTCGAAATGACTTCTCCATGCATTTTATGCATTGGTAAAAGCACTATGATGAAAAGTGTGATATGTTTTCAGGTATCTCGTATACTAATAGAGCCACATGCTCACCGGTTTGCCACATGATGTAGGCCTATGGACTGAACAAGAAACCACGAAAAATTTTAACCAGTCATCGTTCTCACAACACTGAGGACCAGTGATTCGAAATGACTTCTCCATGCATTTTATGCATTGGTAAAAGCACTATGATGAAAAGTGTGATATGTTTTCAGGTATCTCCTATACTAATAGAGCCACATGCTCACCGGTTTGCCACATGATGTAGGCCTATGGACTGAACAAGAAACCACCAAAAATTTTAACCAGTCATCGTTCTCACAACACTGAGGACCAGTCATTCGAAATGACTTCTCCATGCATTTTATGCATTGGTAAAAGCACTATGATGAAAAGTGTGATATGTTTTCAGGTATCTCCTATACTAATAGAGCCACATGCTCACCGGTTTGCCACATGATGTAGGCCTATGGACTGAACAAGAAACCACCAAAAATTTTAACCAGTCATCGTTCTCACAACACTGAGGACCAGTCATTCGAAATGACTTCTCCATGCATTTTATGCATTGGTAAAAGCACTATGATGAAAAGTGTGATATGTTTTCAGGTATCTCCTATACTAATAGAGTCACATGCTCACCGTTTTGCCACATGATGTAGGCCCATGGACTGAACAAGAAACCACCAAAAATTTTAACCAGTCATCGTTCTCACAACACTGAGGACCAGTCATTCGAATTGACTTCTCCATGCATTTTATGCATTGGTAAAAGCACTATGATGAAAAGTGTGATATGTTTTCAGGTATCTCCTATACTAATAGAGCCACATGCTCACCGGTTTGCCACATGATGTAGGCCTATGGACTGAACAAGAAACCACCAAAATTTTAACCAGTCATCGTTCTCACAACACTGAGGACCAGTCATTCGAAATGACTTCTCCATGCATTTTATGCATTGGTAAAAGCACTATGATGAAAAGTGTGATATGTTTTCAGGTATCTCCTATACTAATAGAGCCACATGCTCACCGGTTTGCCACATGATGTAGGCCTATGGACTGAACAAGAAACCACCAAAAATTTTAACCAGTCATCGTTCTCACAACACTGAGGACCAGTCATTCGAAATGACTTCTCCATGCATTTTATGCATTGGTAAAAGCACTATGATGAAAAGTGTGATATGTTTTCAGGTATCTCCTATACTAATAGAGCCACATGCTCACCGGTTTGTCACATGATGTAGGCCTATGGACTGAACAAGAAACCACCAAAAATTTTAACCAGTCATCGTTCTCACAACACTGAGGACCAGTCATTCGAAATGACTTCTCCATGCATTTTATGCATTGGTAAAAGCACTATGATGAAAAGTGTGATATGTTTTCAGGTATCTCCTATACTAATAGAGCCACATGCTCACCGGTTTGCCACATGATGTAGGCCTATGGACTGAACAAGAAACCACCAAAAATTTTAACCAGTCATCGTTCTCACAACACTGAGGACCAGTCATTCGAAATGACTTCTCCATGCATTTTATGCATTGGTAAAAGCACTATGATGAAAAGTGTGATATGTTTTCAGGTATCTCCTATACTAATAGAGCCACATGCTCACCGGTTTGCCACATGATGTAGGCCCATGGACTGAACAAGAAACCACCAAAAATTTTAACCAGTCATCGTTCTCACAACACTGAGGACCAGTCATTCGAAATGACTTCTCCATGCATTTTATGCATTGGTAAAAGCACTATGATGAAAAGTGTGATATGTTTTCAGGTATCTCCTATACTAATAGAGCCACATGCTCACCGGTTTGCCACATGATGTAGGCCTATGGACTGAACAAGAAACCACCAAAAATTTTAACCAGTCATCGTTCTCACAACACTGAGGACCAGTCATTCGAAATGACTTCTCCATGCATTTTATGCATTGGTAAAAGCACTATGATGAAAAGTGTGATATGTTTTCATGTATCTCCTATACTAATAGAGCCACATGCTCACCGGTTTGCCACATGATGTAGGCCTATGGACTGAACAAGAAACCACCAAAAATGTTAACCAGTCATCGTTCTCACAACACTGAGGACCAGTCATTCGAAATGACTTCTCCATGCATTTTATGCATTGGTAAAAGCACTATGATGAAAAGTGTGATATGTTTTCAGGTATCTCCTATACTAATAGAGCCACATGCTCACCGGTTTGCCACATGATGTAGGCCTATGGACTGAACAAGAAACCACCAAAAATTTTAACCAGTCATCGTTCTCACAACACTGAGGACCAGTCATTCGAAATGACTTCTCCATGCATTTTATGCATTGGTAAAAGCACTATGATGAAAAGTGTGATATGTTTTCAGGTATCTCCTATACTAATAGAGCCACATGCTCACCGGTTTGCCACATGATGTAGGCCTATGGACTGAACAAGAAACCACCAAAAATTTTAACCAGTCATCGTTCTCACAACACTGAGGACCAGTCATTCGAAATGACTTCTCCATGCATTTTATGCATTGGTAAAAGCACTATGATGAAAAGTGTGATATGTTTTCAGGTATCTCCTATACTAATAGAGCCACATGCTCACCGGTTTGCCACATGATGTAGGCCTATGGACTGAACAAGAAACCACCAAAAATTTTAACCAGTCATCGTTCTCACAACACTGAGGACCAGTCATTCGAAATGACTTCTCCATGCATTTTATGCATTGGTAAAAGCACTATGATGAAAAGTGTGATATGTTTTCAGGTATCTCCTATACTAATAGAGCCACATGCTCACCGGTTTGCCACATGATGTAGGCCTATGGACTGAACAAGAAACCACCAAAAATTTTAACCAGTCATCGTTCTCACAACACTGAGGACCAGTCATTCGAAATGACTTCTCCATGCATTTTATGCATTGGTAAAAGCACTATGATGAAAAGTGTGATATGTTTTCAGGTATCTCCTATACTAATAGAGCCACATGCTCACCGGTTTGCCACATGATGTAGGCCTATGGACTGAACAAGAAACCACCAAAAATTTTAACCAGTCATCGTTCTCACAACACTGAGGACCAGTCATTCGAAATGACTTCTCCATGCATTTTATGCATTGGTAAAAGCACTATGATGAAAAGTGTGATATGTTTTCAGGTATCTCCTATACTAATAGAGCCACATGCTCACCGGTTTGCCACATGATGTAGGCCTATGGACTGAACAAGAAACCACCAAAAATTTTAACCAGTCATCGTTCTCACAACACTGAGGACCAGTCATTCGAAATGACTTCTCCATGCATTTTATGCATTGGTAAATGCACTATGATGAAAAGTGTGATATGTTTTCAGGTATCTCCTATACTAATAGAGCCACATGCTCACCGGTTTGCCACATGATGTAGGCCTATGGACTGAACAAGAAACCACCAAAAATTTTAACCAGTCATCGTTCTCACAACACTGAGGACCAGTCATTCGAAATGACTTCACCATGCATTTTATGCATTGGTAAAAGCACTATGATGAAAAGTGTGATATGTTTTCAGGTATCTCCTATACTAATAGAGCCACATGCTCACCGGTTTGCCACATGATGTAGGCCTATGGACTGAACAAGAAACCACAAAAAATTTTAACCAGTCATCGTTCTCACAACACTGAGGACCAGTCATTCGAAATGACTTCTCCATGCATTTTATGCATTGGTAAAAGCACTATGATGAAAAGTGTGATATGTTTTCAGGTATCTCCTATACTAATAGAGCCACATGCTCACCGGTTTGCCACATGATGTAGGCCTATGGACTGAACAAGAAACCACCAAAAATTTTAACCAGTCATCGTTCTCACAACACTGAGGACCAGTCATTCGAAATGACTTCTCCATGCATTTTATGCATTGGTAAAAGCACTATGATGAAAAGTGTGATATGTTTTCAGGTATCTCCTATACTAATAGAGCCACATGCTCACCGGTTTGCCACATGATGTAGGCCTATGGACTGAACAAGAAACCACCAAAAATTTTAACCAGTCATCGTTCTCACAACACTGAGGACCAGTCATTCGAAATGACTTCTCCATGCATTTTATGCATTGGTAAAAGCACTATGATGAAAAGTGTGATATGTTTTCAGGTATCTCCTATACTAATAGAGCCACATGCTCACCGGTTTGCCACATGATGTAGGCCTATGGACTGAACAAGAAACCACCAAAAATTTTAACCAGTCATCGTTCTCACAACACTGAGGACCAGTCATTCGAAATGACTTCTCCATGCATTTTATGCATTGGTAAAAGCACTATGATGAAAAGTGTGATATGTTTTCAGGTATCTCCTATACTAATAGAGCCACATGCTCACCGGTTTGCCACATGATGTAGGCCTATGGACTGAACAAGAAACCACCAAAAATTTTAACCAGTCATCGTTCTCACAACACTGAGGACCAGTCATTCGAAATGACTTCTCCATGCATTTTATGCATTGGTAAAAGCACTATGATGAAAAGTGTGATATGTTTTCAGGTATCTCGTATACTAATAGAGCCACATGCTCACCGGTTTGCCACATGATGTAGGCCTATGGACTGAACAAGAAACCACGAAAAATTTTAACCAGTCATCGTTCTCACAACACTGAGGACCAGTGATTCGAAATGACTTCTCCATGCATTTTATGCATTGGTAAAAGCACTATGATGAAAAGTGTGATATGTTTTCAGGTATCTCCTATACTAATAGAGCCACATGCTCACCGGTTTGCCACATGATGTAGGCCTATGGACTGAACAAGAAACCACCAAAAATTTTAACCAGTCATCGTTCTCACAACACTGAGGACCAGTCATTCGAAATGACTTCTCCATGCATTTTATGCATTGGTAAAAGCACTATGATGAAAAGTGTGATATGTTTTCAGGTATCTCCTATACTAATAGAGCCACATGCTCACCGGTTTGCCACATGATGTAGGCCTATGGACTGAACAAGAAACCACCAAAAATTTTAACCAGTCATCGTTCTCACAACACTGAGGACCAGTCATTCGAAATGACTTCTCCATGCATTTTATGCATTGGTAAAAGCACTATGATGAAAAGTGTGATATGTTTTCAGGTATCTCCTATACTAATAGAGTCACATGCTCACCGTTTTGCCACATGATGTAGGCCCATGGACTGAACAAGAAACCACCAAAAATTTTAACCAGTCATCGTTCTCACAACACTGAGGACCAGTCATTCGAATTGACTTCTCCATGCATTTTATGCATTGGTAAAAGCACTATGATGAAAAGTGTGATATGTTTTCAGGTATCTCCTATACTAATAGAGCCACATGCTCACCGGTTTGCCACATGATGTAGGCCTATGGACTGAACAAGAAACCACCAAAATTTTAACCAGTCATCGTTCTCACAACACTGAGGACCAGTCATTCGAAATGACTTCTCCATGCATTTTATGCATTGGTAAAAGCACTATGATGAAAAGTGTGATATGTTTTCAGGTATCTCCTATACTAATAGAGCCACATGCTCACCGGTTTGCCACATGATGTAGGCCTATGGACTGAACAAGAAACCACCAAAAATTTTAACCAGTCATCGTTCTCACAACACTGAGGACCAGTCATTCGAAATGACTTCTCCATGCATTTTATGCATTGGTAAAAGCACTATGATGAAAAGTGTGATATGTTTTCAGGTATCTCCTATACTAATAGAGCCACATGCTCACCGGTTTGTCACATGATGTAGGCCTATGGACTGAACAAGAAACCACCAAAAATTTTAACCAGTCATCGTTCTCACAACACTGAGGACCAGTCATTCGAAATGACTTCTCCATGCATTTTATGCATTGGTAAAAGCACTATGATGAAAAGTGTGATATGTTTTCAGGTATCTCCTATACTAATAGAGCCACATGCTCACCGGTTTGCCACATGATGTAGGCCTATGGACTGAACAAGAAACCACCAAAAATTTTAACCAGTCATCGTTCTCACAACACTGAGGACCAGTCATTCGAAATGACTTCTCCATGCATTTTATGCATTGGTAAAAGCACTATGATGAAAAGTGTGATATGTTTTCAGGTATCTCCTATACTAATAGAGCCACATGCTCACCGGTTTGCCACATGATGTAGGCCCATGGACTGAACAAGAAACCACCAAAAATTTTAACCAGTCATCGTTCTCACAACACTGAGGACCAGTCATTCGAAATGACTTCTCCATGCATTTTATGCATTGGTAAAAGCACTATGATGAAAAGTGTGATATGTTTTCAGGTATCTCCTATACTAATAGAGCCACATGCTCACCGGTTTGCCACATGATGTAGGCCTATGGACTGAACAAGAAACCACCAAAAATTTTAACCAGTCATCGTTCTCACAACACTGAGGACCAGTCATTCGAAATGACTTCTCCATGCATTTTATGCATTGGTAAAAGCACTATGATGAAAAGTGTGATATGTTTTCATGTATCTCCTATACTAATAGAGCCACATGCTCACCGGTTTGCCACATGATGTAGGCCTATGGACTGAACAAGAAACCACCAAAAATGTTAACCAGTCATCGTTCTCACAACACTGAGGACCAGTCATTCGAAATGACTTCTCCATGCATTTTATGCATTGGTAAAAGCACTATGATGAAAAGTGTGATATGTTTTCAGGTATCTCCTATACTAATAGAGCCACATGCTCACCGGTTTGCCACATGATGTAGGCCTATGGACTGAACAAGAAACCACCAAAAATTTTAACCAGTCATCGTTCTCACAACACTGAGGACCAGTCATTCGAAATGACTTCTCCATGCATTTTATGCATTGGTAAAAGCACTATGATGAAAAGTGTGATATGTTTTCAGGTATCTCCTATACTAATAGAGCCACATGCTCACCGGTTTGCCACATGATGTAGGCCTATGGACTGAACAAGAAACCACCAAAAATTTTAACCAGTCATCGTTCTCACAACACTGAGGACCAGTCATTCGAAATGACTTCTCCATGCATTTTATGCATTGGTAAAAGCACTATGATGAAAAGTGTGATATGTTTTCAGGTATCTCCTATACTAATAGAGCCACATGCTCACCGGTTTGCCACATGATGTAGGCCTATGGACTGAACAAGAAACCACCAAAAATTTTAACCAGTCATCGTTCTCACAACACTGAGGACAAGTCATTCGAAATGACTTCTCCATGCATTTTATGCATTGGTAAAAGCACTATGATGAAAAGTGTGATATGTTTTCAGGTATCTCCTATACTAATAGAGCCACATGCTCACCGGTTTGCCACATGATGTAGGCCTATGGACTGAACAAGAAACCACCAAAAATTTTAACCAGTCATCGTTCTCACAACACTGAGGACCAGTCATTCGAAATGACTTCTCCATGCATTTTATGCATTGGTAAAAGCACTATGATGAAAAGTGTGATATGTTTTCAGGTATCTCCTATACTAATAGAGCCACATGCTCACCGGTTTGCCACATGATGTAGGCCCATGGACTGAACAAGAAACCACCAAAAATTTTAACCAGTCATCGTTCTCACAACACTGAGGACCAGTCATTCGAAATGACTTCTCCATGCATTTTATGCATTGGTAAAAGCACTATGATGAAAAGTGTGATATGTTTTCAGGTATCTCCTATACTAATAGAGCCACATGCTCACCGGTTTGCCACATGATGTAGGCCTATGGACTGAACAAGAAACCACCAAAAATTTTAACCAGTCATCGTTCTCACAACACTGAGGACCAGTCATTCGAAATGACTTCTCCATGCATTTTATGCATTGGTAAAAGCACTATGATGAAAAGTGTGATATGTTTTCAGGTATCTCCTATACTAATAGAGCCACATGCTCACCGGTTTGCCACATGATGTAGGCCTATGGACTGAACAAGAAACCACCAAAAATGTTAACCAGTCATCGTTCTCACAACACTGAGGACCAGTCATTCGAAATGACTTCTCCATGCATTTTATGCATTGGTAAAAGCACTATGATGAAAAGTGTGATATGTTTTCAGGTATCTCCTATACTAATAGAGCCACATGCTCACCGGTTTGCCACATGATGTAGGCCTATGGACTGAACAAGAAACCACCAAAAATTTTAACCAGTCATCGTTCTCACAACACTGAGGACCAGTCATTCGAAATGACTTCTCCGTGCATTTTATGCATTGGTAAAAGCACTATGATGAAAAATGTGATATGTTTTCAGGTATCTCCTATACTAATAGAGCCACATGCTCACCGGTTTGCCACATGATGTAGGCCTATGGACTGAACAAGAAATCACCAAAAATTTTAACCAGTCATCGTTCTCACAACACTGAGGACCAGTCATTCGAAATGACTTCTCCATGCATTTTATGCATTGGTAAAAGCACTATGATGAAAAGTGTGATATGTTTTCAGGTATCTCCTATACTAATAGAGCCACATGCTCACCGGTTTGCCACATGATGTAGGCCTATGGACTGAACAAGAAACCACCAAAAATTTTAACCAGTCATCGTTCTCACAACACTGAGGACCAGTCATTCGAAATGACTTCTCCATGCATTTTATGCATTGGTAAAAGCACTATGATGAAAAGTGTGATATGTTTTCAGGTATCTCCTATACTAATAGAGCCACATGCTCACCGGTTTGCCACATGATGTAGGCCCATGGACTGAACAAGAAACCACCAAAAATTTTAACCAGTCATCGTTCTCACAACACTGAGGACCAGTCATTCGAAATGACTTCTCCATGCATTTTATGCATTGGTAAAAGCACTATGATGAAAAGTGTGATATGTTTTCAGGTATCTCCTATACTAATAGAGCCACATGCTCACCGGTTTGCCACATGATGTAGGCCTATGTACTGAACAAGAAACCACCAAAAATTTTAACCAGTCATCGTTCTCACAACACTGAGGACCAGTCATTCGAAATGACTTCTCCATGCATTTTATGCATTGGTAAAAGCACTATGATGAAAAGTGTGATATGTTTTCAGGTATCTCCTATACTAATAGAGCCACATGCTCACCGGTTTGCCACATGATGTAGGCCTATGGACTGAACAAGAAACCACCAAAAATTTTAACCAGTCATCGTTCTCACAACACTGAGGACCAGTCATTCGAAATGACTTCTCCATGCATTTTATGCATTGGTAAAAGCACTATGATGAAAAGTGTGATATGTTTTCAGGTATCTCCTATACTAATAGAGCCACATGCTCACCGGTTTGCCACATGATGTAGGCCTATGGACTGAACAAGAAACCACCAAAAATTTTAACCAGTCATCGTTCTCACAACACTGAGGACCAGTCATTCGAAATGACTTCTCCATGCATTTTATGCATTGGTAAAAGCACTATGATGAAAAGTGTGATATGTTTTCAGGTATCTCCTATACTAATAGAGCCACATGCTCACCGGTTTGCCACATGATGTAGGCCCATGGACTGAACAAGAAACCACCAAAAATTTTAACCAGTCATCGTTCTCACAACACTGAGGACAAGTCATTCGAAATGACTTCTCCATGCATTTTATGCATTGGTAAAAGCACTATGATGAAAAGTGTGATATGTTTTCAGGTATCTCCTATACTAATAGAGCCACATGCTCACCGGTTTGCCACATGATGTAGGCCTATGGACTGAACAAGAAACCACCAAAAATTTTAACCAGTCATCGTTCTCACAACACTGAGGACCAGTCATTCGAAATGACTTCTCCATGCATTTTATGCATTGGTAAAAGCACTATGATGAAAAGTGTGATATGTTTTCAGGTATCTCCTATACTAATAGAGCCACATGCTCACCGGTTTGCCACATGATGTAGGCCCATGGACTGAACAAGAAACCACCAAAAATTTTAACCAGTCATCGTTCTCACAACACTGAGGACAAGTCATTCGAAATGACTTCTCCATGCATTTTATGCATTGGTAAAAGCACTATGATGAAAAGTGTGATATGTTTTCAGGTATCTCCTATACTAATAGAGCCACATGCTCACCGGTTTGCCACATGATGTAGGCCTATGGACTGAACAAGAAACCACCAAAAATTTTAACCAGTCATCGTTCTCACAACACTGAGGACCAGTCATTCGAAATGACTTCTCCATGCATTTTATGCATTGGTAAAAGCACTATGATGAAAAGTGTGATATGTTTTCATGTATCTCCTATACTAATAGAGCCACATGCTCACCGGTTTGCCACATGATGTAGGCCTATGGACTGAACAAGAAACCACCAAAAATGTTAACCAGTCATCGTTCTCACAACACTGAGGACCAGTCATTCGAAATGACTTCTCCATGCATTTTATGCATTGGTAAAAGCACTATGATGAAAAGTGTGATATGTTTTCAGGTATCTCCTATACTAATAGAGCCACATGCTCACCGGTTTGCCACATGATGTAGGCCTATGGACTGAACAAGAAACCACCAAAAATTTTAACCAGTCATCGTTCTCACAACACTGAGGACCAGTCATTCGAAATGACTTCTCCATGCATTTTATGCATTGGTAAAAGCACTATGATGAAAAGTGTGATATGTTTTCAGGTATCTCCTATACTAATAGAGCCACATGCTCACCGGTTTGCCACATGATGTAGGCCTATGGACTGAACAAGAAACCACCAAAAATTTTAACCAGTCATCGTTCTCACAACACTGAGGACCAGTCATTCGAAATGACTTCTCCATGCATTTTCTGCATTGGTAAAAGCACTATGATGAAAAGTGTGATATGTTTTCAGGTATCTCCTATACTAATAGAGCCACATGCTCACCGGTTTGCCACATGATGTAGGCCTATGGACTGAACAAGAAACCACCAAAAATTTTAACCAGTCATCGTTCTCACAACACTGAGGACCAGTCATTCGAAATGACTTCTCCATGCATTTTATGCATTGGTAAAAGCACTATGATGAAAAGTGTGATATGTTTTCAGGTATCTCCTATACTAATAGAGCCACATGCTCACCGGTTTGCCACATGATGTAGGCCTATGGACTGAACAAGAAACCACCAAAAATTTTAACCAGTCATCGTTCTCACAACACTGAGGACCAGTCATTCGAAATGACTTCTCCATGCATTTTATGCATTGGTAAAAGCACTATGATGAAAAGTGTGATATGTTTTCAGGTATCTCCTATACTAATAGAGCCACATGCTCACCGGTTTGCCACATGATGTAGGCCTATGGACTGAACAAGAAACCACCAAAAATTTTAACCAGTCATCGTCCTCACAACACTGAGGACCAGTCATTCGAAATGACTTCTCCATGCATTTTATGCATTGGTAAAAGCACTATGATGAAAAGTGTGATATGTTTTCAGGTATCTCCTATACTAATAGAGCCACATGCTCACCGGTTTGCCACATGATGTAGGCCTATGGACTGAACAAGAAACCACCAAAAATGTTAACCAGTCATCGTTCTCACAACACTGAGGACCAGTCATTCGAAATGACTTCTCCATGCATTTTATGCATTGGTAAAAGCACTATGATGAAAAGTGTGATATGTTTTCAGGTATCTCCTATACTAATAGAGCCACATGCTCACCGGTTTGCCACATGATGTAGGCCTATGGACTGAACAAGAAACCACCAAAAATTTTAACCAGTCATCGTTCTCACAACACTGAGGACCAGTCATTCGAAATGACTTCTCCATGCATTTTATGCATTGGTAAAAGCACTATGATGAAAAATGTGATATGTTTTCAGGTATCTCCTATACTAATAGAGCCACATGCTCACCGGTTTGCCACATGATGTAGGCCTATGGACTGAACAAGAAATCACCAAAAATTTTAACCAGTCATCGTTCTCACAACACTGAGGACCAGTCATTCGAAATGACTTCTCCATGCATTTTATGCATTGGTAAAAGCACTATGATGAAAAGTGTGATATGTTTTCAGGTATCTCCTATACTAATAGAGCCACATGCTCACCGGTTTGCCACATGATGTAGGCCTATGGACTGAACAAGAAACCACCAAAAATTTTAACCAGTCATCGTTCTCACAACACTGAGGACCAGTCATTCGAAATGACTTCTCCATGCATTTTATGCATTGGTAAAAGCACTATGATGAAAAGTGTGATATGTTTTCAGGTATCTCCTATACTAATAGAGCCACATGCTCACCGGTTTGCCACATGATGTAGGCCCATGGACTGAACAAGAAACCACCAAAAATTTTAACCAGTCATCGTTCTCACAACACTGAGGACCAGTCATTCGAAATGACTTCTCCATGCATTTTATGCATTGGTAAAAGCACTATGATGAAAAGTGTGATATGTTTTCAGGTATCTCCTATACTAATAGAGCCACATGCTCACCGGTTTGCCACATGATGTAGGCCTATGTACTGAACAAGAAACCACCAAAAATTTTAACCAGTCATCGTTCTCACAACACTGAGGACCAGTCATTCGAAATGACTTCTCCATGCATTTTATGCATTGGTAAAAGCACTATGATGAAAAGTGTGATATGTTTTCAGGTATCTCCTATACTAATAGAGCCACATGCTCACCGGTTTGCCACATGATGTAGGCCTATGGACTGAACAAGAAACCACCAAAAATTTTAACCAGTCATCGTTCTCACAACACTGAGGACCAGTCATTCGAAATGACTTCTCCATGCATTTTATGCATTGGTAAATGCACTATGATGAAAAGTGTGATATGTTTTCAGGTATCTCCTATACTAATAGAGCCACATGCTCACCGGTTTGCCACATGATGTAGGCCTATGGACTGAACAAGAAACCACCAAAAATTTTAACCAGTCATCGTTCTCACAACACTGAGGACCAGTCATTCGAAATGACTTCTCCATGCATTTTATGCATTGGTAAAAGCACTATGATGAAAAGTGTGATATGTTTTCAGGTATCTCCTATACTAATAGAGCCACATGCTCACCGGTTTGCCACATGATGTAGGCCTATGGACTGAACAAGAAACCACCAAAAATTTTAACCAGTCATCGTTCTCACAACACTGAGGATCAGTCATTCGAAATGACTTCTCCATGCATTTTATGCATTGGTAAAAGCACTATGATGAAAAGTGTGATATGTTTTCAGGTATCTCCTATACTAATAGAGCCACATGCTCACCGGTTTGCCACATGATGTAGGCCCATGGACTGAACAAGAAACCACCAAAAATTTTAACCAGTCATCGTTCTCACAACACTGAGGACCAGTCATTCGAAATGACTTCTCCATGCATTTTATGCATTGGTAAACGCACTATGATGAAAAGTGTGATATGTTTTCAGGTATCTCCTATACTAATAGAGTCACATGCTCACCGGTTTGCCACATGATGTAGGCCCATGGACTGAACAAGAAACCACCAAAAATTTTAACCAGTCATCGTTCTCACAACACTGAGGACCAGTCATTCGAATTGACTTCTCCATGCATTTTATGCATTGGTAAAAGCACTATGATGAAAAGTGTGATATGTTTTCAGGTATCTCCTATACTAATAGAGCCACATGCTCACCGGTTTGCCACATGTTGTAGGCCTATGGACTGAACAAGAAACCACCAAAATTTTAACCAGTCATCGTTCTCACAACACTGAGGACCAGTCATTCGAAATGACTTCTCCATGCATTTTATGCATTGGTAAACGCACTATGATGAAAAGTGTGATATGTTTTCAGGTATCTCCTATACTAATAGAGCCACATGCTCACCGGTTTGCCACATGATGTAGGCCTATGGACTGAACAAGAAACCACCAAAATTTTAGCCAGTCATCGTTCTCACAACACTGAGGACCAGTCATTCGAAATGACTTCTCCATGCATTTTATGCATTGGTAAAAGCACTATGATGAAAAGTGTGATATGTTTTCAGGTATCTCCTATACTAATAGAGCCACATGCTCACCGGTTTGCCACATGATGTAGGCCTATGGACTGAACAAGAAACCACCAAAAATTTTAACCAGTCATCGTTCTCACAACACTGAGGACCAGTCATTCGAAATGACTTCTCCATGCATTTTATGCATTGGTAAAAGCACTATGATGAAAAGTGTGATATGTTTTCAGGTATCTCCTATACTAATAGAGCCACATGCTCACCGGTTTGCCACATGATGTAGGCCTATGGACTGAACAAGAAACCACCAAAAATTTTAACCAGTCATCGTTCTCACAACACTGAGGACCAGTCATTCGAAATGACTTCTCCATGCATTTTCTGCATTGGTAAAAGCACTATGATGAAAAGTGTGATATGTTTTCAGGTATCTCCTATACTAATAGAGCCACATGCTCACCGGTTTGCCACATGATGTAGGCCTATGGACTGAACAAGAAACCACCAAAAATTTTAACCAGTCATCGTTCTCACAACACTGAGGACCAGTCATTCGAAATGACTTCTCCATGCATTTTATGCATTGGTAAAAGCACTATGATGAAAAGTGTGATATGTTTTCAGGTATCTCCTATACTAATAGAGCCACATGCTCACCGGTTTGCCACATGATGTAGGCATATGGACTGAACAAGAAACCACCAAAAATTTTAACCAGTCATCGTTCTCACAACACTGAGGACCAGTCATTCGAAATGACTTCTCCATGCATTTTATGCATTGGTAAAAGCACTATGATGAAAAGTGTGATATGTTTTCAGGTATCTCCTATACTAATAGAGCCACATGCTCACCGGTTTGCCACATGATGTAGGCATATGGACTGAACAAGAAACCACCAAAAATTTTAACCAGTCATCGTTCTCACAACACTGAGGACCAGTCATTCGAAATGACTTCTCCATGCATTTTATGCATTGGTAAAAGCACTATGATGAAAAGTGTGATATGTTTTCAGGTATCTCCTATACTAATAGAGCCACATGCTCACCAGTTTGCCACATGATGTAGGCCTATGGACTGAACAAGAAACCACCAAAAATTTTAACCAGTCATCGTTCTCACAACACTGAGGACCAGTCATTCGAAATGACTTCTCCATGCATTTTATGCATTGGTAAAAGCACTATGATGAAAAGTGTGATATGTTTTCAGGTATCTCCTATACTAATAGAGCCACATGCTCACCGGTTTGCCACATGATGTAGGCCTATGGACTGAACAAGAAACCACCAAAAATTTTAACCAGTCATCGTTCTCACAACACTGAGGACCAGTCATTCGAAATGACTTCTCCATGCATTTTATGCATTGGTAAAAGCACTATGATGAAAAGTGTGATATGTTTTCAGGTATCTCCTATACTAATAGAGCCACATGCTCACCGGTTTGCCACATGATGTAGGCCCATGGACTGAACAAGAAACCACCAAAAATTTTAACCAGTCATCGTTCTCACAACACTGAGGACCAGTCATTCGAAATGACTTCTCCATGCATTTTATGCATTGGTAAAAGCACTATGATGAAAAGTGTGATATGTTTTCAGGTATCTCCTATACTAATAGAGCCACATGCTCACCGGTTTGCCACATGATGTAGGCCTATGGACTGAACAAGAAACCACCAAAAATTTTAACCAGTCATCGTTCTCACAACACTGAGGACCAGTCATTCGAAATGACTTCTCCATGCATTTTATGCATTGGTAAAAGCACTATGATGAAAAGTGTGATATGTTTTCAGGTATCTCCTATACTAATAGAGCCACATGCTCACCGGTTTGCCACATGATGTAGGCCTATGGACTGAAGAAGAAACCACCAAAAATTTTAACCAGTCATCGTTCTCACAACACTGAGGACCAGTCATTCGAAATGACTTCTCCATGCATTTTATGCATTGGTAAAAGCACTATGATGAAAAGTGTGATATGTTTTCAGGTATCTCCTATAGTAATAGAGCCACATGCTCACCGGTTTGCCACATGATGTAGGCCTATGGACTGAACAAGAAACCACCAAAAATTTTAACCAGTCATCGTTCTCACAACACTGAGGACCAGTCATTCGAAATGACTTCTCCATGCATTTTATGCATTGGTAAAAGCACTATGATGAAAAGTGTGATATGCTTTCAGGTATCTCCTATACTAATAGAGCCACATGCTCACCGGTTTGCCACATGATGTAGGCCTATGGACTGAACAAGAAACCACCAAAAATTTTAACCAGTCATCGTTCTCACAACACTGAGGACCAGTCATTCGAAATGACTTCTCCATGCATTTTATGCATTGGTAAAAGCACTATGATGAAAAGTGTGATATGTTTTCAGGTATCTCCTATACTAATAGAGCCACATGCTCACCGGTTTGCCACATGATGTAGGCCTATGGACTGAACAAGAAACCACCAAAAATTTTAACCAGTCATCGTTCTCACAACACTGAGGACCAGTCATTCGAAATGACTTCTCCATGCATTTTATGCATTGGTAAAAGCACTATGATGAAAAGTGTGATATGTTTTCAGGTATCTCCTATACTAATAGAGCCACATGCTCACCGGTTTGCCACATGATGTAGGCCTATGGACTGAACAAGAAACCACCAAAAATTTTAACCAGTCATCGTTCTCACAACACTGAGGACCAGTCATTCGAAATGACTTCTCCATGCATTTTATGCATTGGTAAAAGCACTATGATGAAAAGTGTGATATGTTTTCAGTTATCTCCTATACTAATAGAGCCACATGCTCACCGGTTTGCCACATGATGTAGGCCCATGGACTGAACAAGAAACCACCAAAAATTTTAACCAGTCATCGTTCTCACAACACTGAGGACCAGTCATTCGAAATGACTTCTCCATGCATTTTATGCATTGGTAAAAGCACTATGATGAAAAGTGTGATATGTTTTCAGGTATCTCCTATACTAATAGAGTCACATGCTCACCGGTTTGCCACATGATGTAGGCCCATGGACTGAACAAGAAACCACCAAAAATTTTAACCAGTCATCGTTCTCACAACACTGAGGACCAGTCATTCGAATTGACTTCTCCATGCATTTTATGCATTGGTAAAAGCACTATGATGAAAAGTGTGATATGTTTTCAGGTATCTCCTATACTAATAGAGCCACATGCTCACCGGTTTGCCACATGATGTAGGCCTATGGACTGAACAAGAAACCACCAAAATTTTAACCAGTCATCGTTCTCACAACACTGAGGACCAGTCATTCGAAATGACTTCTCCATGCATTTTATGCATTGGTAAAAGCACTATGATGAAAAGTGTGATATGTTTTCAGGTATCTCCTATACTAATAGAGCCACATGCTCACCGGTTTGCCACATGATGTAGGCCTATGGACTGAACAAGAAACCACCAAAAATTTTAACCAGTCATCGTTCTCACAACACTGAGGACCAGTCATTCGAAATGACTTCTCCATGCATTTTATGCATTGGTAAAAGCACTATGATGAAAAGTGTGATATGTTTTCAGGTATCTCCTATACTAATAGAGCCACATGCTCACCGGTTTGCCACATGATGTAGGCATATGGACTGAACAAGAAACCACCAAAAATTTTAACCAGTCATCGTTCTCACAACACTGAGGACCAGTCATTCGAAATGACTTCTCCATGCATTTTATGCATTGGTAAAAGCACTATGATGAAAAGTGTGATATGTTTTCAGGTATCTCCTATACTAATAGAGCCACATGCTCACCGGTTTGCCACATGATGTAGGCCTATGGACTGAACAAGAAACCACCAAAAATTTTAACCAGTCATCGTTCTCACAACACTGAGGACCAGTCATTCGAAATGACTTCTCCATGCATTTTATGCATTGGTAAAAGCACTATGATGAAAAGTGTGATATGTTTTCAGGTATCTCCTATACTAATAGAGCCACATGCTCACCGGTTTGCCACATGATGTAGGCCTATGGACTGAACAAGAAACCACCAAAAATTTTAACCAGTCATCGTTCTCACAACACTGAGGACCAGTCATTCGAAATGACTTCTCCATGCATTTTATGCATTGGTAAAAGCACTATGATGAAAAGTGTGATATGTTTTCAGGTATCTCCTATACTAATAGAGCCACATGCTCACCGGTTTGCCACATGATGTAGGCCTATGGACTGAACAAGAAACCACCAAACATTTTAACCAGTCATCGTTCTCACAACACTGAGG
This sequence comes from Ranitomeya imitator, assembly GCF_032444005.1. Classification (NCBI taxonomy): domain Eukaryota; kingdom Metazoa; phylum Chordata; class Amphibia; order Anura; family Dendrobatidae; genus Ranitomeya; species Ranitomeya imitator. The sequence continues at coordinate 161,412 of NW_027194906.1, forward strand.
ACCAGTCATTCGAAATGACTTCTCCATGCATTTTATGCATTGGTAAAAGCACTATGATGAAAAGTGTGATATGTTTTCAGTTATCTCCTATACTAATAGAGCCACATGCTCACCGGTTTGCCACATGATGTAGGCCCATGGACTGAACAAGAAACCACCAAAAATTTTAACCAGTCATCGTTCTCACAACGCTGAGGACCAGTCATTCGAAATGACTTCTCCATGCATTTTATGCATTGGTAAAAGCACTATGATGAAAAGTGTGATATGTTTTCAGGTATCTCCTATACTAATAGAGTCACATGCTCACCGGTTTGCCACATGATGTAGGCCCATGGACTGAACAAGAAACCACCAAAAATTTTAACCAGTCATCGTTCTCACAACACTGAGGACCAGTCATTCGAATTGACTTCTCCATGCATTTTATGCATTGGTAAAAGCACTATGATGAAAAGTGTGATATGTTTTCAGGTATCTCCTATACTAATAGAGCCACATGCTCACCGGTTTGCCACATGATGTAGGCCTATGGACTGAACAAGAAACCACCAAAATTTTAACCAGTCATCGTTCTCACAACACTGAGGACCAGTCATTCGAAATGACTTCTCCATGCATTTTATGCATTGGTAAAAGCACTATGATGAAAAGTGTGATATGTTTTCAGGTATCTCCTATACTAATAGAGCCACATGCTAACCGGTTTGCCACATGATGTAGGCCTATGGACTGAACAAGAAACCACCAAAAATTTTAACCAGTCATCGTTCTCACAACACTGAGGACCAGTCATTCGAAATGACTTCTCCATGCATTTTATGCATTGGTAAAAGCACTATGATGAAAAGTGTGATATGTTTTCAGTTATCTCCTATACTAATAGAGCCACATGCTCACCGGTTTGCCACATGATGTAGGCCCATGGACTGAACAAGAAACCACCAAAAATTTTAACCAGTCATCGTTCTCACAACGCTGAGGACCAGTCATTCGAAATGACTTCTCCATGCATTTTATGCATTGGTAAAAGCACTATGATGAAAAGTGTGATATGTTTTCAGGTATCTCCTATACTAATAGAGTCACATGCTCACCGGTTTGCCACATGATGTAGGCCCATGGACTGAACAAGAAACCACCAAAAATTTTAACCAGTCATCGTTCTCACAACACTGAGGACCAGTCATTCGAATTGACTTCTCCATGCATTTTATGCATTGGTAAAAGCACTATGATGAAAAGTGTGATATGTTTTCAGGTATCTCCTATACTAATAGAGCCACATGCTCACCGGTTTGCCACATGATGTAGGCCTATGGACTGAACAAGAAACCACCAAAATTTTAACCAGTCATCGTTCTCACAACACTGAGGACCAGTCATTCGAAATGACTTCTCCATGCATTTTATGCATTGGTAAAAGCACTATGATGAAAAGTGTGATATGTTTTCAGGTATCTCCTATACTAATAGAGCCACATGCTAACCGGTTTGCCACATGATGTAGGCCTATGGACTGAACAAGAAACCACCAAAAATTTTAACCAGTCATCGTTCTCACAACACTGAGGACCAGTCATTCGAAATGACTTCTCCATGCATTTTATGCATTGGTAAAAGCACTATGATGAAAAGTGTGATATGTTTTCAGTTATCTCCTATACTAATAGAGCCACATGCTCACCGGTTTGCCACATGATGTAGGCCCATGGACTGAACAAGAAACCACCAAAAATTTTAACCAGTCATCGTTCTCACAACACTGAGGACCAGTCATTCGAAATGACTTCTCCATGCATTTTATGCATTGGTAAAAGCACTATGATGAAATGTGTGATATGTTTTCAGGTATCTCCTATACTAATAGAGTCACATGCTCACCGGTTTGCCACATGATGTAGGCCCATGGACTGAACAAGAAACCACCAAAAATTTTAACCAGTCATCGTTCTCACAACACTGAGGACCAGTCATTCGAATTGACTTCTCCATGCATTTTATGCATTGGTAAAAGCACTATGATGAAAAGTGTGATATGTTTTCATGTATCTCCTATACTAATAGAGCCACATGCTCACCGGTTTGCCACATGATGTAGGCCTATGGACTGAACAAGAAACCACCAAAATTTTAACCAGTCATCGTTCTCACAACACTGAGGACCAGTCATTCGAAATGACTTCTCCATGCATTTTATGCATTGGTAAAAGCACTATGATGAAAAGTGTGATATGTTTTCAGGTATTTCCTATACTAATAGAGCCACATGCTCACCGGTTTGCCACATGATGTAGGCCTATGGACTGAACAAGAAACCACCAAAAATTTTAACCAGTCATCGTTCTCACAACACTGAGGACCAGTCATTCGAAATGACTTCTCCATGCATTTTATGCATTGGTAAAAGCACTATGATGAAAAGTGTGATATGTTTTCAGGTATCTCCTATACTAATAGAGCCACATGCTCACCGGTTTGCCACATGATGTAGGCCTATGGACTGAACAAGAAACCACCAAAAATTTTAACCAGTCATCGTTCTCACAACACTGAGGACCAGTCATTCGAAATGACTTCTCCATGCATTTTCTGCATTGGTAAAAGCACTATGATGAAAAGTGTGATATGTTTTCAGGTATCTCCTATACTAATAGAGCCACATGCTCACCGGTTTGCCACATGATGTAGGCCTATGGACTGAACAAGAAACCACCAAAAATTTTAACCAGTCATCGTTCTCACAACACTGAGGACCAGTCATTCGAAATGACTTCTCCATGCATTTTATGCATTGGTAAAAGCACTATGATGAAAAGTGTGATATGTTTTCAGGTATCTCCTATACTAATAGAGCCACATGCTCACCGGTTTGCCACATGATGTAGGCATATGGACTGAACAAGAAACCACCAAAAATTTTAACCAGTCATCGTTCTCACAACACTGAGGACCAGTCATTCGAAATGACTTCTCCATGCATTTTATGCATTGGTAAAAGCACTATGATGAAAAGTGTGATATGTTTTCAGGTATCTCCTATACTAATAGAGCCACATGCTCACCGGTTTGCCACATGATGTAGGCCTATGGACTGAACAAGAAACCACCAAAAATTTTAACCAGTCATCGTTCTCACAACACTGAGGACCAGTCATTCGAAATGACTTCTCCATGCATTTTATGCATTGGTAAAAGCACTATGATGAAAAGTGTGATATGTTTTCAGGTATCTCCTATACTAATAGAGCCACATGCTCACCGGTTTGCCACATGATGTAGGCCTATGGACTGAACAAGAAACCACCAAAAATTTTAACCAGTCATCGTTCTCACAACACTGAGGACCAGTCATTCGAAATGACTTCTCCATGCATTTTATGCATTGGTAAAAGCACTATGATGAAAAGTGTGATATGTTTTCAGTTATCTCCTATACTAATAGAGCCACATGCTCACCGGTTTGCCACATGATGTAGGCCCATGGACTGAACAAGAAACCACCAAAAATTTTAACCAGTCATCGTTCTCACAACGCTGAGGACCAGTCATTCGAAATGACTTCTCCATGCATTTTATGCATTGGTAAAAGCACTATGATGAAAAGTGTGATATGTTTTCAGGTATCTCCTATACTAATAGAGTCACATGCTCACCGGTTTGCCACATGATGTAGGCCCATGGACTGAACAAGAAACCACCAAAAATTTTAACCAGTCATCGTTCTCACAACACTGAGGACCAGTCATTCGAATTGACTTCTCCATGCATTTTATGCATTGGTAAAAGCACTATGATGAAAAGTGTGATATGTTTTCAGGTATCTCCTATACTAATAGAGCCACATGCTCACCGGTTTGCCACATGATGTAGGCCTATGGACTGAACAAGAAACCACCAAAATTTTAACCAGTCATCGTTCTCACAACACTGAGGACCAGTCATTCGAAATGACTTCTCCATGCATTTTATGCATTGGTAAAAGCACTATGATGAAAAGTGTGATATGTTTTCAGGTATCTCCTATACTAATAGAGCCACATGCTAACCGGTTTGCCACATGATGTAGGCCTATGGACTGAACAAGAAACCACCAAAAATTTTAACCAGTCATCGTTCTCACAACACTGAGGACCAGTCATTCGAAATGACTTCTCCATGCATTTTATGCATTGGTAAAAGCACTATGATGAAAAGTGTGATATGTTTTCAGTTATCTCCTATACTAATAGAGCCACATGCTCACCGGTTTGCCACATGATGTAGGCCCATGGACTGAACAAGAAACCACCAAAAATTTTAACCAGTCATCGTTCTCACAACGCTGAGGACCAGTCATTCGAAATGACTTCTCCATGCATTTTATGCATTGGTAAAAGCACTATGATGAAAAGTGTGATATGTTTTCAGGTATCTCCTATACTAATAGAGTCACATGCTCACCGGTTTGCCACATGATGTAGGCCCATGGACTGAACAAGAAACCTCCAAAAATTTTAACCAGTCATCGTTCTCACAACACTGAGGACCAGTCATTCGAATTGACTTCTCCATGCATTTTATGCATTGGTAAAAGCACTATGATGAAAAGTGTGATATGTTTTCAGGTATCTCCTATACTAATAGAGCCACATGCTCACCGGTTTGCCACATGATGTAGGCCTATGGACTGAACAAGAAACCACCAAAATTTTAACCAGTCATCGTTCTCACAACACTGAGGACCAGTCATTCGAAATGACTTCTCCATGCATTTTATGCATTGGTAAAAGCACTATGATGAAAAGTGTGATATGTTTTCAGGTATCTCCTATACTAATAGAGCCACATGCTAACCGGTTTGCCACATGATGTAGGCCTATGGACTGAACAAGAAACCACCAAAAATTTTAACCAGTCATCGTTCTCACAACACTGAGGACCAGTCATTCGAAATGACTTCTCCATGCATTTTATGCATTGGTAAAAGCACTATGATGAAAAGTGTGATATGTTTTCAGTTATCTCCTATACTAATAGAGCCACATGCTCACCGGTTTGCCACATGATGTAGGCCCATGGACTGAACAAGAAACCACCAAAAATTTTAACCAGTCATCGTTCTCACAACACTGAGGACCAGTCATTCGAAATGACTTCTCCATGCATTTTATGCATTGGTAAAAGCACTATGATGAAATGTGTGATATGTTTTCAGGTATCTCCTATACTAATAGAGTCACATGCTCACCGGTTTGCCACATGATGTAGGCCCATGGACTGAACAAGAAACCACCAAAAATTTTAACCAGTCATCGTTCTCACAACACTGAGGACCAGTCATTCGAATTGACTTCTCCATGCATTTTATGCATTGGTAAAAGCACTATGATGAAAAGTGTGATATGTTTTCATGTATCTCCTATACTAATAGAGCCACATGCTCACCGGTTTGCCACATGATGTAGGCCTATGGACTGAACAAGAAACCACCAAAATTTTAACCAGTCATCGTTCTCACAACACTGAGGACCAGTCATTCGAAATGACTTCTCCATGCATTTTATGCATTGGTAAAAGCACTATGATGAAAAGTGTGATATGTTTTCAGGTATCTCCTATACTAATAGAGCCACATGCTCACCGGTTTGCCACATGATGTAGGCCTATGGACTGAACAAGAAACCACCAAAAATTTTAACCAGTCATCGTTCTCACAACACTGAGGACCAGTCATTCGAAATGACTTCTCCATGCATTTTATGCATTGGTAAAAGCACTATGATGAAAAGTGTGATATGTTTTCAGGTATCTCCTATACTAATAGAGCCACATGCTCACCGGTTTGCCACATGATGTAGGCCTATGGACTGAACAAGAAACCACCAAAAATTTTAACCAGTCATCGTTCTCACAACACTGAGGACCAGTCATTCGAAATGACTTCTCCATGCATTTTCTGCATTGGTAAAAGCACTATGATGAAAAGTGTGATATGTTTTCAGGTATCTCCTATACTAATAGAGCCACATGCTCACCGGTTTGCCACATGATGTAGGCCTATGGACTGAACAAGAAACCACCAAAAATTTTAACCAGTCATCGTTCTCACAACACTGAGGACCAGTCATTCGAAATGACTTCTCCATGCATTTTATGCATTGGTAAAAGCACTATGATGAAAAGTGTGATATGTTTTCAGGTATCTCCTATACTAATAGAGCCACATGCTCACCGGTTTGCCACATGATGTAGGCATATGGACTGAACAAGAAACCACCAAAAATTTTAACCAGTCATCGTTCTCACAACACTGAGGACCAGTCATTCGAAATGACTTCTCCATGCATTTTATGCATTGGTAAAAGCACTATGATGAAAAGTGTGATATGTTTTCAGGTATCTCCTATACTAATAGAGCCACATGCTCACCGGTTTGCCACATGATGTAGGCCTATGGACTGAACAAGAAACCACCAAAAATTTTAACCAGTCATCGTTCTCACAACACTGAGGACCAGTCATTCGAAATGACTTCTCCATGCATTTTATGCATTGGTAAAAGCACTATGATGAAAAGTGTGATATGTTTTCAGGTATCTCCTATACTAATAGAGCCACATGCTCACCAGTTTGCCACATGATGTAGGCCTATGGACTGAACAAGAAACCACCAAAAATTTTAACCAGTCATCGTTCTCACAACACTGAGGACCAGTCATTCGAAATGACTTCTCCATGCATTTTATGCATTGGTAAAAGCACTATGATGAAAAGTGTGATATGTTTTCAGGTATCTCCTATACTAATAGAGCCACATGCTCACCGGTTTGCCACATGATGTAGGCCTATGGACTGAACAAGAAACCACCAAAAATTTTAACCAGTCATCGTTCTCACAACACTGAGGACCAGTCATTCGAAATGACTTCTCCATGCATTTTATGCATTGGTAAAAGCACTATGATGAAAAGTGTGATATGTTTTCAGGTATCTCCTATACTAATAGAGCCACATGCTCACCGGTTTGCCACATGATGTAGGCCCATGGACTGAACAAGAAACCACCAAAAATTTTAACCAGTCATCGTTCTCACAACACTGAGGACCAGTCATTCGAAATGACTTCTCCATGCATTTTATGCATTGGTAAAAGCACTATGATGAAAAGTGTGATATGTTTTCAGGTATCTCCTATACTAATAGAGCCACATGCTCACCGGTTTGCCACATGATGTAGGCCTATGGACTGAACAAGAAACCACCAAAAATTTTAACCAGTCATCGTTCTCACAACACTGAGGACCAGTCATTCGAAATGACTTCTCCATGCATTTTATGCATTGGTAAAAGCACTATGATGAAAAGTGTGATATGTTTTCAGGTATCTCCTATACTAATAGAGCCACATGCTCACCGGTTTGCCACATGATGTAGGCCTATGGACTGAAGAAGAAACCACCAAAAATTTTAACCAGTCATCGTTCTCACAACACTGAGGACCAGTCATTCGAAATGACTTCTCCATGCATTTTATGCATTGGTAAAAGCACTATGATGAAAAGTGTGATATGTTTTCAGGTATCTCCTATAGTAATAGAGCCACATGCTCACCGGTTTGCCACATGATGTAGGCCTATGGACTGAACAAGAAACCACCAAAAATTTTAACCAGTCATCGTTCTCACAACACTGAGGACCAGTCATTCGAAATGACTTCTCCATGCATTTTATGCATTGGTAAAAGCACTATGATGAAAAGTGTGATATGCTTTCAGGTATCTCCTATACTAATAGAGCCACATGCTCACCGGTTTGCCACATGATGTAGGCCTATGGACTGAACAAGAAACCACCAAAAATTTTAACCAGTCATCGTTCTCACAACACTGAGGACCAGTCATTCGAAATGACTTCTCCATGCATTTTATGCATTGGTAAAAGCACTATGATGAAAAGTGTGATATGTTTTCAGGTATCTCCTATACTAATAGAGCCACATGCTCACCGGTTTGCCACATGATGTAGGCCTATGGACTGAACAAGAAACCACCAAAAATTTTAACCAGTCATCGTTCTCACAACACTGAGGACCAGTCATTCGAAATGACTTCTCCATGCATTTTATGCATTGGTAAAAGCACTATGATGAAAAGTGTGATATGTTTTCAGGTATCTCCTATACTAATAGAGCCACATGCTCACCGGTTTGCCACATGATGTAGGCCTATGGACTGAACAAGAAACCACCAAAAATTTTAACCAGTCATCGTTCTCACAACACTGAGGACCAGTCATTCGAAATGACTTCTCCATGCATTTTATGCATTGGTAAAAGCACTATGATGAAAAGTGTGATATGTTTTCAGTTATCTCCTATACTAATAGAGCCACATGCTCACCGGTTTGCCACATGATGTAGGCCCATGGACTGAACAAGAAACCACCAAAAATTTTAACCAGTCATCGTTCTCACAACACTGAGGACCAGTCATTCGAAATGACTTCTCCATGCATTTTATGCATTGGTAAAAGCACTATGATGAAAAGTGTGATATGTTTTCAGGTATCTCCTATACTAATAGAGTCACATGCTCACCGGTTTGCCACATGATGTAGGCCCATGGACTGAACAAGAAACCACCAAAAATTTTAACCAGTCATCGTTCTCACAACACTGAGGACCAGTCATTCGAATTGACTTCTCCATGCATTTTATGCATTGGTAAAAGCACTATGATGAAAAGTGTGATATGTTTTCAGGTATCTCCTATACTAATAGAGCCACATGCTCACCGGTTTGCCACATGATGTAGGCCTATGGACTGAACAAGAAACCACCAAAATTTTAACCAGTCATCGTTCTCACAACACTGAGGACCAGTCATTCGAAATGACTTCTCCATGCATTTTATGCATTGGTAAAAGCACTATGATGAAAAGTGTGATATGTTTTCAGGTATCTCCTATACTAATAGAGCCACATGCTCACCGGTTTGCCACATGATGTAGGCCTATGGACTGAACAAGAAACCACCAAAAATTTTAACCAGTCATCGTTCTCACAACACTGAGGACCAGTCATTCGAAATGACTTCTCCATGCATTTTATGCATTGGTAAAAGCACTATGATGAAAAGTGTGATATGTTTTCAGGTATCTCCTATACTAATAGAGCCACATGCTCACCGGTTTGCCACATGATGTAGGCATATGGACTGAACAAGAAACCACCAAAAATTTTAACCAGTCATCGTTCTCACAACACTGAGGACCAGTCATTCGAAATGACTTCTCCATGCATTTTATGCATTGGTAAAAGCACTATGATGAAAAGTGTGATATGTTTTCAGGTATCTCCTATACTAATAGAGCCACATGCTCACCGGTTTGCCACATGATGTAGGCCTATGGACTGAACAAGAAACCACCAAAAATTTTAACCAGTCATCGTTCTCACAACACTGAGGACCAGTCATTCGAAATGACTTCTCCATGCATTTTATGCATTGGTAAAAGCACTATGATGAAAAGTGTGATATGTTTTCAGGTATCTCCTATACTAATAGAGCCACATGCTCACCGGTTTGCCACATGATGTAGGCCTATGGACTGAACAAGAAACCACCAAAAATTTTAACCAGTCATCGTTCTCACAACACTGAGGACCAGTCATTCGAAATGACTTCTCCATGCATTTTATGCATTGGTAAAAGCACTATGATGAAAAGTGTGATATGTTTTCAGGTATCTCCTATACTAATAGAGCCACATGCTCACCGGTTTGCCACATGATGTAGGCCTATGGACTGAACAAGAAACCACCAAAAATTTTAACCAGTCATCGTTCTCACAACACTGAGGACCAGTCATTCGAAATGACTTCTCCATGCATTTTATGCATTGGTAAAAGCACTATGATGAAAAGTGTGATATGTTTTCAGTTATCTCCTATACTAATAGAGCCACATGCTCACCGGTTTGCCACATGATGTAGGCCCATGGACTGAACAAGAAACCACCAAAAATTTTAACCAGTCATCGTTCTCACAACGCTGAGGACCAGTCATTCGAAATGACTTCTCCATGCATTTTATGCATTGGTAAAAGCACTATGATGAAAAGTGTGATATGTTTTCAGGTATCTCCTATACTAATAGAGCCACATGCTCACCGGTTTGCCACATGATGTAGGCCTATGGACTGAACAAGAAACCACCAAAATTTTAACCAGTCATCGTTCTCACAACACTGAGGACCAGTCATTCGAAATGACTTCTCCATGCATTTTATGCATTGGTAAAAGCACTATGATGAAAAGTGTGATATGTTTTCAGGTATCTCCTATACTAATAGAGCCACATGCTAACCGGTTTGCCACATGATGTAGGCCTATGGACTGAACAAGAAACCACCAAAAATTTTAACCAGTCATCGTTCTCACAACACTGAGGACCAGTCATTCGAAATGACTTCTCCATGCATTTTATGCATTGGTAAAAGCACTATGATGAAAAGTGTGATATGTTTTCAGTTATCTCCTATACTAATAGAGCCACATGCTCACCGGTTTGCCACATGATGTAGGCCCATGGACTGAACAAGAAACCACCAAAAATTTTAACCAGTCATCGTTCTCACAACGCTGAGGACCAGTCATTCGAAATGACTTCTCCATGCATTTTATGCATTGGTAAAAGCACTATGATGAAAAGTGTGATATGTTTTCAGGTATCTCCTATACTAATAGAGTCACATGCTCACCGGTTTGCCACATGATGTAGGCCCATGGACTGAACAAGAAACCACCAAAAATTTTAACCAGTCATCGTTCTCACAACACTGAGGACCAGTCATTCGAATTGACTTCTCCATGCATTTTATGCATTGGTAAAAGCACTATGATGAAAAGTGTGATATGTTTTCATGTATCTCCTATACTAATAGAGCCACATGCTCACCGGTTTGCCACATGATGTAGGCCTATGGACTGAACAAGAAACCACCAAAATTTTAACCAGTCATCGTTCTCACAACACTGAGGACCAGTCATTCGAAATGACTTCTCCATGCATTTTATGCATTGGTAAAAGCACTATGATGAAAAGTGTGATATGTTTTCAGGTATCTCCTATACTAATAGAGCCACATGCTCACCGGTTTGCCACATGATGTAGGCCTATGGACTGAACAAGAAACCACCAAAAATGTTAACCAGTCATCGTTCTCACAACACTGAGGACCAGTCATTCGAAATGACTTCTCCATGCATTTTATGCATTTGTAAAAGCACTATGATGAAAAGTGTGATATGTTTTCAGGTATCTCCTATACTAATAGATCCACATGCTCACCGGTTTGCCACATGATGTAGGCCTATGGACTGAACAAGAAACCACCAAAAATTTTAACCAGTCATCGTTCTCACAACACTGAGGACCAGTCATTCGAAATGACTTCACCATGCATTTTATGCATTGGTAAAAGCACTATGATGAAAAGTGTGATATGTTTTCAGGTATCTCCTATACTAATAGAGCCACATGCTCACCGGTTTGCCACATGATGTAGGCCTATGGACTGAACAAGAAACCACCAAAAATTTTAACCAGTCATCGTTCTCACAACACTGAGGACCAGTCATTCGAAATGACTTCTCCATGCATTTTATGCATTGGTAAAAGCACTATGATGAAAAGTGTGATATGTTTTCAGGTATATCCTATACTAATAGAGCCACATGCTCACCGGTTTGCCACATGATGTAGGCATATGGACTGAACAAGAAACCACCAAAAATTTTAACCAGTCATCGTTCTCACAACACTGAGGACCAGTCATTCGAAATGACTTCTCCATGCATTTTATGCATTGGTAAAAGCACTATGATGAAAAGTGTGATATGTTTTCAGGTATCTCCTATACTAATAGAGCCACATGCTCACCGGTTTGCCACATGATGTAGGCATATGGACTGAACAAGAAACCACCAAAAATTTTAACCAGTCATCGTTCTCACAACACTGAGGACCAGTCATTCGAAATAACTTCTCCATGCATTTTATGCATTGGTAAAAGCACTATGATGAAAAGTGTGATATGTTTTCAGGTATCTCCTATACTAATAGAGCCACATGCTCACCGGTTTGCCACATGATGTAGGCCTATGGACTGAACAAGAAACCACCAAAAATTTTAACCAGTCATCGTTCTCACAACACTGAGGACCAGTCATTCGAAATGACTTCTCCATGCATTTTATGCATTGGTAAAAGCACTATGATGAAAAGTGTGATATGTTTTCAGGTATCTCCTATACTAATAGAGCCACATGCTCACCGGTTTGCCACATGATGTAGGCCTATGGACTGAACAAGAAACCACCAAAAATTTTAACCAGTCATCGTTCTCACAACACTGAGGACCAGTCATTCGAAATGACTTCTCCATGCATTTTATGCATTGGTAAAAGCACTATGATGAAAAGTGTGATATGTTTTCAGGTATCTCCTATACTAATAGAGCCACATTCTCACCGGTTTGCCACATGATGTAGGCCCATGGACTGAACAAGAAACCACCAAAAATTTTAACCAGTCATCGTTCTCACAACACTGAGGACCAGTCATTCGAAATGACTTCTCCATGCATTTTATGCATTGGTAAAAGCACTATGATGAAAAGTGTGATATGTTTTCAGGTAATCAACAGACAACCCTGGCACACCAGCATGACAAAAGAACTGAGGCGAGCTTCCAGAGCTGCTGAGCGCAGATGGAAAAGATCCCACTCCATCGAGCACTTCATCGCATTCAAACAGTCCCTCACTGCTTTCAAAACCATGCTCGCCACAGCAAAACAAACCTACTTCTCATCTCTCATATCCTCCCTGTCTCACAACCCCAAACAGTTATTCAACACCTTCAACTCTCTCCTCCGTCCCCCAGCACCTCCTCCCTCCCCACTCATCTCAGCTGAAGACTTCGCCTCATTTTTCAAGCAGAAAATTGAGAACATCAGAGACAATTTTAGTAAACAACCCCCAGAACCCTTCCTCCCAACTACCCAGCCCTCCACCTCCAAAACCAACTTCTCCACCATTACAGAAGACGGACTCTCCACTCTACTCTCAAGATCGCATCTCACCACCTGTGCACTTGACCCACTCCCATCCCACTTCATCCCAAACCTCACCACAGTCTTCATCCCAACCCTAACCCATCTCTTTAACCTATCACTAACAACTGGCATTTTCCCCTCAAGCTTTAAACATGCCACAATCACACCTATCCTCAAAAAGCCCTCTCTTGACCCATCCTCTGTATCTAGCTATCGCCCTATATCACTTCTCCCCTTTGCCTCAAAACTACTGGAACAACATGTCCATATTGAACTGTCCTCCCATCTATCTTCCTGCTCCTTCTTCGACCGCTTTCAATCAGGCTTCCGGTCACACCACTCCACTGAAACTGCCCTAACTAAGGTCACCAATGACCTATTAACCGCCAAGAGCAAGCGACACTACTCTGTCCTCCTCCTCCTGGACCTGTCCTCTGCCTTTGACACAGTGGACCATTCCCTGCTGCTGCAGACCCTCTCATCCCTTGGCATCACAGAATTGGCCCTATCCTGGATCTCATCATACCTAACTGACCGTACATTCAGCGTCTCCCACTCACACACCACCTCCTCACCTCGCCCCCTATCTGTCGGAGTCCCGCAAGGCTCAGTTCTAGGACCCCTGCTCTTCTCCATCTACACCTTTGGCCTGGGACAGCTCATAGAATCTCACGGCTTTCAGTATCATCTCTATGCTGACGACACACAGATCTACATCTCTGGACCAGATATCACCTCCCTACTAACCAGAATCCCTCAATGTCTGTCTGCTATTTCATCCTTCTTCTCCACTAGATTTCTAAAACTTAACATGGACAAAACAGAATTCATCATCTTTCCCCCATCTCACGCGATCTCCCCAACGAACCTATCCATTACAGTAAACGGCTGCCCACTCTCCCCAGTCCCACAAGCCCGCTGTCTTGGGGTAATCCTTGACACTGATCTCTCCTTTAAACCACATATCCAAACCCTTTCCACTTCCTGCCGCCTCCAACTCAAAAATATTTCACGGATCCGCACATTCCTAAACCAAGAATCTGCAAAAACCCTAGTCCATGCCCTCATCATCTCCCGCCTTGACTACTGTAACCTCCTGCTCTGTGGCCTCCCCTCTAACACTCTTGCACCCCTCCAATCTATTCTAAACTCTGCTGCCCGACTAATCCACCTGTCCCCCCGCTATTCCCCGGCCTCTCCCCTCTGTCAATCCCTGCACTGGCTCCCCATCACCCAGAGACTCCAGTACAAAAGCCTAACCATGACATATAAAGCCATCCACAACCTGTCTCCTCCATACATCTGTGACCTCGTCTCCCGGTACTTTCCTGCACGCAACCTCCGATCCTCACAAGATCTCCTTCTCTACTCCCCTATTATCTCCTCTTCCCACAATCGCATACAAGATTTCTCTCGTGCATCCCCCCTACTCTGGAATGCTCTACCACAACATATCAGACTCTCGCCTACCATCGAAACCTTCAAAAAGAACCTGAAGACCCACCTCTTCCGACAAGCCTACAACCTGCAGTAACCACCGATTGACCAAACCGCTGCACGGCCAGCTCTACCCTCACCTACTGTATCCTCACCCATCCCTTGTAGATTGTGAGCCCTCGCGGGCAGGGTCCTCTCTCCTCCTGTACCAGTTGTGACTTGTATTTTTCAAGATTATTGTACTTGTTTTATTATGTATACCCCTCCTCACATGTAAAGCGCCATGGAATAAATGGCGCTATAATAATAAATAATAATAATAATAATAATAATAATAATCTCCTATACTAATAGAGCCACATGCTCACCGGTTTGCCACATGATGTAGGCCTATGGACTGAACAAGAAACCACCAAAAATTTTAACCAGTCATCGTTCTCACAACACTGAGGACCAGTCATTCGAAATGACTTCTCCATGCATTTTATGCATTGGTAAAAGCACTATGATGAAAAGTGTGATATGTTTTCAGGTATCTCCTATACTAATAGAGCCACATGCTCACCGGTTTGCCACATGATGTAGGCCTATGGACTGAACAAGAAACCACCAAAAATTTTAACCAGTCATCGTTCTCACAACACTGAGGACCAGTCATTCGAAATGACTTCTCCATGCATTTTATGCATTGGTAAAAGCACTATGATGAAAAGTGTGATATGTTTTCAGGTATCTCCTATACTAATAGAGCCACATGCTCACCGGTTTGCCACATGATGTAGGCCTATGGACTGAACAAGAAACCACCAAAAATTTTAACCAGTCATCGTTCTCACAACACTGAGGACCAGTCATTCGAAATGACTTCTCCATGCATTTTATGCATTGGTAAAAGCACTATGATGAAAAGTGTGATATGCTTTCAGGTATCTCCTATACTAATAGAGCCACATGCTCACCGGTTTGCCACATGATGTAGGCCTATGGACTGAACAAGAAACCACCAAAAATTTTAACCAGTCATCGTTCTCACAACACTGAGGACCAGTCATTCGAAATGACTTCTCCATGCATTTTATGCATTGGTAAAAGCACTATGATGAAAAGTGTGATATGTTTTCAGGTATCTCCTATACTAATAGAGCCACATGCTCACCGGTTTGCCACATGATGTAGGCCTATGGACTGAACAAGAAACCACCAAAAATTTTAACCAGTCATCGTTCTCACAACACTGAGGACCAGTCATTCGAAATGACTTCTCCATGCATTTTATGCATTGGTAAAAGCACTATGATGAAAAGTGTGATATGTTTTCAGGTATCTCCTATACTAATAGAGCCACATGCTCACCGGTTTGCCACATGATGTAGGCCTATGGACTGAACAAGAAACCACCAAAAATTTTAACCAGTCATCGTTCTCACAACACTGAGGACCAGTCATTCGAAATGACTTCTCCATGCATTTTATACATTGGTAAAAGCACTATGATAAAAAGTGTGATATGTTTTCAGGTATCTCCTATACTAATAGAGCCACATGCTCACCGGTTTGCCACATGATGTAGGCCTATGGACTGAACAAGAAACCACCAAAAATTTTAACCAGTCATCGTACTCACAACACTGAGGACCAGTCATTCGAAATGACTTCTCCATGCATTTTATGCATTGGTAAAAGCACTATGATGAAAAGTGTGATGTTTTCAGGTATCTCCTATACTAATAGAGCCACATGCTCACCGGTTTGCCACATGATGTAGGCCTATGGACTGAACAAGAAACCACCAAAAATTTTAACCAGTCATCGTTCTCACAACACTGAGGACCAGTCATTCGAAATGACTTCTCCATGCATTTTATGCATTGGTAAAAGCACTATGATGAAAAGTGTGATGTTTTCAGGTATCTCCTATACTAATAGAGCCACATGCTCACCGGTTTGCCACATGATGTAGGCCTATGGACTGAACAAGAAACCACCAAAAATTTTAACCAGTCATCGTTCTCACAACACTGAGGACCAGTCATTCGAAATGACTTCTCCATGCATTTTATGCATTGGTAAAAGCACTATGATGAAAAGTGTGATATGTTTTCAGGTATCTCCTATACTAATAGAGCCACATGCTCACCGGTTTGCCACATGATGTAGGCCTATGGACTGAACAAGAAACCACCAAAAATTTTAACCAGTCATCGTTCTCACAACACTGAGGACCAGTCATTCGAAATGACTTCTCCATGCATTTTATGCATTGGTAAAAGCACTATGATGAAAAGTGTGATATGTTTTCAGTTATCTCCTATACTAATAGAGCCACATGCTCACCGGTTTACCACATGATGTAGGCCCATGGACTGAACAAGAAACCACCAAAAATTTTAACCAGTCATCGTTCTCACAACACTGAGGACCAGTCATTCGAAATGACTTCTCCATGCATTTTATGCATTGGTAAAAGCACTATGATGAAAAGTGTGATATGTTTTCAGGTATCTCCTATACTAATAGAGTCACATGCTCACCGGTTTGCCACATGATGTAGGCCCATGGACTGAACAAGAAACCACCAAAAATTTTAACCAGTCATCGTTCTCACAACACTGAGGACCAGTCATTCGAATTGACTTCTCCATGCATTTTATGCATTGGTAAAAGCACTATGATGAAAAGTGTGATATGTTTTCAGGTATCTCCTATACTAATAGAGCCACATGCTCACCGGTTTGCCACATGATGTAGGCCTATGGACTGAACAAGAAACCACCAAAATTTTAACCAGTCATCGTTCTCACAACACTGAGGACCAGTCATTCGAAATGACTTCTCCATGCATTTTATGCATTGGTAAAAGCACTATGATGAAAAGTGTGATATGTTTTCAGGTATCTCCTATACTAATAGAGCCACATGCTCACCGGTTTGCCACATGATGTAGGCCTATGGACTGAACAAGAAACCACCAAAAATTTTAACCAGTCATCGTTCTCACAACACTGAGGACCAGTCATTCGAAATGACTTCTCCATGCATTTTATGCATTGGTAAAAGCACTATGATGAAAAGTGTGATATGTTTTCAGGTATCTCCTATACTAATAGAGCCACATGCTCACCGGTTTGCCACATGATGTAGGCCTATGGACTGAACAAGAAACCACCAAAAATTTTAACCAGTCATCGTTCTCACAACACTGAGGACCAGTCATTCGAAATGACTTCTCCATGCATTTTATGCATTGGTAAAAGCACTATGATGAAAAGTGTGATATGTTTTCAGGTATCTCCTATACTAATAGAGCCACATGCTCACCGGTTTGCCACATGATGTAGGCCTATAGACTGAACAAGAAACCATCAAAAATTTTAACCAGTCATCGTTCTCACAACACTGAGGACCAGTCATTCGAAATGACTTCTCCATGCATTTTATGCATTGGTAAATGCACTATGATGAAAAGTGTGATATGTTTTCAGGTATCTCCTATACTAATAGAGCCACATGCTCACCGGTTTGCCACATGATGTAGGCCTATGGACTGAACAAGAAACCACCAAAAATTTTAACCAGTCATCGTTCTCACAACACTGAGGACCAGTCATTCGAAATGACTTCTCCATGCATTTTATGCATTGGTAAAAGCACTATGATGAAAAGTGTGATATGTTTTCAGTTATCTCCTATACTAATAGAGCCACATGCTCACCGGTTTGCCACATGATGTAGGCCCATGGACTGAACAAGAAACCACCAAAAATTTTAACCAGTCATCGTTCTCACAACACTGAGGACCAGTCATTCGAAATGACTTCTCCATGCATTTTATGCATTGGTAAAAGCACTATGATGAAAAGTGTGATATGTTTTCAGGTATCTCCTATACTAATAGAGTCACATGCTCACCGGTTTGCCACATGATGTAGGCCCATGGACTGAACATGAAACCACCAAAAATTTTAACCAGTCATCGTTCTCACAACACTGAGGACCAGTCATTCGAATTGACTTCTCCATGCATTTTATGCATTGGTAAAAGCACTATGATGAAAAGTGTGATATGTTTTCAGGTATCTCCTATACTAATAGAGCCACATGCTCACCGGTTTGCCACATGATGTAGGCCTATGGACTGAACAAGAAACCACCAAAATTTTAACCAGTCATCGTTCTCACAACACTGAGGACCAGTCATTCGAAATGACTTCTCCATGCATTTTATGCATTGGTAAAAGCACTATGATGAAAAGTGTGATATGTTTTCAGGTATCTCCTATACTAATAGAGCCACATGCTCACCGGTTTGCCACATGATGTAGGCCTATGGACTGAACAAGAAACCACCAAAAATTTTAACCAGTCATCGTTCTCACAACACTGAGGACCAGTCATTCGAAATGACTTCTCCATGCATTTTATGCATTGGTAAAAGCACTATGATGAAAAGTGTGATATGTTTTCAGGTATCTCCTATACTAATAGAGCCACATTCTCACCGGTTTGCCACATGATGTAGGCCCATGGACTGAACAAGAAACCACCAAAAATTTTAACCAGTCATCGTTCTCACAACACTGAGGACCAGTCATTCGAAATGACTTCTCCATGCATTTTATGCATTGGTAAAAGCACTATGATGAAAAGTGTGATATGTTTTCAGGTAATCAACAGACAACCCTGGCACACCAGCATGACAAAAGAACTGAGGCGAGCTTCCAGAGCTGCTGAGCGCAGATGGAAAAGATCCCACTCCATCGAGCACTTCATCGCATTCAAACAGTCCCTCACTGCTTTCAAAACCATGCTCGCCACAGCAAAACAAACCTACTTCTCATCTCTCATATCCTCCCTGTCTCACAACCCCAAACAGTTATTCAACACCTTCAACTCTCTCCTCCGTCCCCCAGCACCTCCTCCCTCCCCACTCATCTCAGCTGAAGACTTCGCCTCATTTTTCAAGCAGAAAATTGAGAACATCAGAGACAATTTTAGTAAACAACCCCCAGAACCCTTCCTCCCAACTACCCAGCCCTCCACCTCCAAAACCAACTTCTCCACCATTACAGAAGACGGACTCTCCACTCTACTCTCAAGATCGCATCTCACCACCTGTGCACTTGACCCACTCCCATCCCACTTCATCCCAAACCTCACCACAGTCTTCATCCCAACCCTAACCCATCTCTTTAACCTATCACTAACAACTGGCATTTTCCCCTCAAGCTTTAAACATGCCACAATCACACCTATCCTCAAAAAGCCCTCTCTTGACCCATCCTCTGTATCTAGCTATCGCCCTATATCACTTCTCCCCTTTGCCTCAAAACTACTGGAACAACATGTCCATATTGAACTGTCCTCCCATCTATCTTCCTGCTCCTTCTTCGACCGCTTTCAATCAGGCTTCCGGTCACACCACTCCACTGAAACTGCCCTAACTAAGGTCACCAATGACCTATTAACCGCCAAGAGCAAGCGACACTACTCTGTCCTCCTCCTCCTGGACCTGTCCTCTGCCTTTGACACAGTGGACCATTCCCTGCTGCTGCAGACCCTCTCATCCCTTGGCATCACAGAATTGGCCCTATCCTGGATCTCATCATACCTAACTGACCGTACATTCAGCGTCTCCCACTCACACACCACCTCCTCACCTCGCCCCCTATCTGTCGGAGTCCCGCAAGGCTCAGTTCTAGGACCCCTGCTCTTCTCCATCTACACCTTTGGCCTGGGACAGCTCATAGAATCTCACGGCTTTCAGTATCATCTCTATGCTGACGACACACAGATCTACATCTCTGGACCAGATATCACCTCCCTACTAACCAGAATCCCTCAATGTCTGTCTGCTATTTCATCCTTCTTCTCCACTAGATTTCTAAAACTTAACATGGACAAAACAGAATTCATCATCTTTCCCCCATCTCACGCGATCTCCCCAACGAACCTATCCATTACAGTAAACGGCTGCCCACTCTCCCCAGTCCCACAAGCCCGCTGTCTTGGGGTAATCCTTGACACTGATCTCTCCTTTAAACCACATATCCAAACCCTTTCCACTTCCTGCCGCCTCCAACTCAAAAATATTTCACGGATCCGCACATTCCTAAACCAAGAATCTGCAAAAACCCTAGTCCATGCCCTCATCATCTCCCGCCTTGACTACTGTAACCTCCTGCTCTGTGGCCTCCCCTCTAACACTCTTGCACCCCTCCAATCTATTCTAAACTCTGCTGCCCGACTAATCCACCTGTCCCCCCGCTATTCCCCGGCCTCTCCCCTCTGTCAATCCCTGCACTGGCTCCCCATCACCCAGAGACTCCAGTACAAAAGCCTAACCATGACATATAAAGCCATCCACAACCTGTCTCCTCCATACATCTGTGACCTCGTCTCCCGGTACTTTCCTGCACGCAACCTCCGATCCTCACAAGATCTCCTTCTCTACTCCCCTATTATCTCCTCTTCCCACAATCGCATACAAGATTTCTCTCGTGCATCCCCCCTACTCTGGAATGCTCTACCACAACATATCAGACTCTCGCCTACCATCGAAACCTTCAAAAAGAACCTGAAGACCCACCTCTTCCGACAAGCCTACAACCTGCAGTAACCACCGATTGACCAAACCGCTGCACGGCCAGCTCTACCCTCACCTACTGTATCCTCACCCATCCCTTGTAGATTGTGAGCCCTCGCGGGCAGGGTCCTCTCTCCTCCTGTACCAGTTGTGACTTGTATTTTTCAAGATTATTGTACTTGTTTTATTATGTATACCCCTCCTCACATGTAAAGCGCCATGGAATAAATGGCGCTATAATAATAAATAATAATAATAATAATAATAATAATAATCTCCTATACTAATAGAGCCACATGCTCACCGGTTTGCCACATGATGTAGGCCTATGGACTGAACAAGAAACCACCAAAAATTTTAACCAGTCATCGTTCTCACAACACTGAGGACCAGTCATTCGAAATGACTTCTCCATGCATTTTATGCATTGGTAAAAGCACTATGATGAAAAGTGTGATATGTTTTCAGGTATCTCCTATACTAATAGAGCCACATGCTCACCGGTTTGCCACATGATGTAGGCCTATGGACTGAACAAGAAACCACCAAAAATTTTAACCAGTCATCGTTCTCACAACACTGAGGACCAGTCATTCGAAATGACTTCTCCATGCATTTTATGCATTGGTAAAAGCACTATGATGAAAAGTGTGATATGTTTTCAGGTATCTCCTATACTAATAGAGCCACATGCTCACCGGTTTGCCACATGATGTAGGCCTATGGACTGAACAAGAAACCACCAAAAATTTTAACCAGTCATCGTTCTCACAACACTGAGGACCAGTCATTCGAAATGACTTCTCCATGCATTTTATGCATTGGTAAAAGCACTATGATGAAAAGTGTGATATGCTTTCAGGTATCTCCTATACTAATAGAGCCACATGCTCACCGGTTTGCCACATGATGTAGGCCTATGGACTGAACAAGAAACCACCAAAAATTTTAACCAGTCATCGTTCTCACAACACTGAGGACCAGTCATTCGAAATGACTTCTCCATGCATTTTATGCATTGGTAAAAGCACTATGATGAAAAGTGTGATATGTTTTCAGGTATCTCCTATACTAATAGAGCCACATGCTCACCGGTTTGCCACATGATGTAGGCCTATGGACTGAACAAGAAACCACCAAAAATTTTAACCAGTCATCGTTCTCACAACACTGAGGACCAGTCATTCGAAATGACTTCTCCATGCATTTTATGCATTGGTAAAAGCACTATGATGAAAAGTGTGATATGTTTTCAGGTATCTCCTATACTAATAGAGCCACATGCTCACCGGTTTGCCACATGATGTAGGCCTATGGACTGAACAAGAAACCACCAAAAATTTTAACCAGTCATCGTTCTCACAACACTGAGGACCAGTCATTCGAAATGACTTCTCCATGCATTTTATACATTGGTAAAAGCACTATGATAAAAAGTGTGATATGTTTTCAGGTATCTCCTATACTAATAGAGCCACATGCTCACCGGTTTGCCACATGATGTAGGCCTATGGACTGAACAAGAAACCACCAAAAATTTTAACCAGTCATCGTACTCACAACACTGAGGACCAGTCATTCGAAATGACTTCTCCATGCATTTTATGCATTGGTAAAAGCACTATGATGAAAAGTGTGATGTTTTCAGGTATCTCCTATACTAATAGAGCCACATGCTCACCGGTTTGCCACATGATGTAGGCCTATGGACTGAACAAGAAACCACCAAAAATTTTAACCAGTCATCGTTCTCACAACACTGAGGACCAGTCATTCGAAATGACTTCTCCATGCATTTTATGCATTGGTAAAAGCACTATGATGAAAAGTGTGATGTTTTCAGGTATCTCCTATACTAATAGAGCCACATGCTCACCGGTTTGCCACATGATGTAGGCCTATGGACTGAACAAGAAACCACCAAAAATTTTAACCAGTCATCGTTCTCACAACACTGAGGACCAGTCATTCGAAATGACTTCTCCATGCATTTTATGCATTGGTAAAAGCACTATGATGAAAAGTGTGATATGTTTTCAGGTATCTCCTATACTAATAGAGCCACATGCTCACCGGTTTGCCACATGATGTAGGCCTATGGACTGAACAAGAAACCACCAAAAATTTTAACCAGTCATCGTTCTCACAACACTGAGGACCAGTCATTCGAAATGACTTCTCCATGCATTTTATGCATTGGTAAAAGCACTATGATGAAAAGTGTGATATGTTTTCAGTTATCTCCTATACTAATAGAGCCACATGCTCACCGGTTTACCACATGATGTAGGCCCATGGACTGAACAAGAAACCACCAAAAATTTTAACCAGTCATCGTTCTCACAACACTGAGGACCAGTCATTCGAAATGACTTCTCCATGCATTTTATGCATTGGTAAAAGCACTATGATGAAAAGTGTGATATGTTTTCAGGTATCTCCTATACTAATAGAGTCACATGCTCACCGGTTTGCCACATGATGTAGGCCCATGGACTGAACAAGAAACCACCAAAAATTTTAACCAGTCATCGTTCTCACAACACTGAGGACCAGTCATTCGAATTGACTTCTCCATGCATTTTATGCATTGGTAAAAGCACTATGATGAAAAGTGTGATATGTTTTCAGGTATCTCCTATACTAATAGAGCCACATGCTCACCGGTTTGCCACATGATGTAGGCCTATGGACTGAACAAGAAACCACCAAAATTTTAACCAGTCATCGTTCTCACAACACTGAGGACCAGTCATTCGAAATGACTTCTCCATGCATTTTATGCATTGGTAAAAGCACTATGATGAAAAGTGTGATATGTTTTCAGGTATCTCCTATACTAATAGAGCCACATGCTCACCGGTTTGCCACATGATGTAGGCCTATGGACTGAACAAGAAACCACCAAAAATTTTAACCAGTCATCGTTCTCACAACACTGAGGACCAGTCATTCGAAATGACTTCTCCATGCATTTTATGCATTGGTAAAAGCACTATGATGAAAAGTGTGATATGTTTTCAGGTATCTCCTATACTAATAGAGCCACATGCTCACCGGTTTGCCACATGATGTAGGCCTATGGACTGAACAAGAAACCACCAAAAATTTTAACCAGTCATCGTTCTCACAACACTGAGGACCAGTCATTCGAAATGACTTCTCCATGCATTTTATGCATTGGTAAAAGCACTATGATGAAAAGTGTGATATGTTTTCAGGTATCTCCTATACTAATAGAGCCACATGCTCACCGGTTTGCCACATGATGTAGGCCTATAGACTGAACAAGAAACCATCAAAAATTTTAACCAGTCATCGTTCTCACAACACTGAGGACCAGTCATTCGAAATGACTTCTCCATGCATTTTATGCATTGGTAAATGCACTATGATGAAAAGTGTGATATGTTTTCAGGTATCTCCTATACTAATAGAGCCACATGCTCACCGGTTTGCCACATGATGTAGGCCTATGGACTGAACAAGAAACCACCAAAAATTTTAACCAGTCATCGTTCTCACAACACTGAGGACCAGTCATTCGAAATGACTTCTCCATGCATTTTATGCATTGGTAAAAGCACTATGATGAAAAGTGTGATATGTTTTCAGTTATCTCCTATACTAATAGAGCCACATGCTCACCGGTTTGCCACATGATGTAGGCCCATGGACTGAACAAGAAACCACCAAAAATTTTAACCAGTCATCGTTCTCACAACACTGAGGACCAGTCATTCGAAATGACTTCTCCATGCATTTTATGCATTGGGAAAAGCACTATGATGAAAAGTGTGATATGTTTTCAGGTATCTCCTATACTAATAGAGTCACATGCTCACCGGTTTGCCACATGATGTAGGCCCATGGACTGAACATGAAACCACCAAAAATTTTAACCAGTCATCGTTCTCACAACACTGAGGACCAGTCATTCGAATTGACTTCTCCATGCATTTTATGCATTGGTAAAAGCACTATGATGAAAAGTGTGATATGTTTTCAGGTATCTCCTATACTAATAGAGCCACATGCTCACCGGTTTGCCACATGATGTAGGCCTATGGACTGAACAAGAAACCACCAAAATTTTAACCAGTCATCGTTCTCACAACACTGAGGACCAGTCATTCGAAATGACTTCTCCATGCATTTTATGCATTGGAAAAAGCAGTATGATGAAAAGTGTGATATGTTTTCAGGTATCTCCTATACTAATAGAGCCACATGCTCACCGGTTTGCCACATGATATAGGCCTATGGACTGAACAAGAAACCACCAAAAATTTTAACCAGTCATCGTTCTCACAACACTGAGGACCAGTCATTCGAAATGACTTCTCCATGCATTTTATGCATTGGTAAAAGCACTATGATGAAAAGTGTGATATGTTTTCAGTTATCTCCTATACTAATAGAGCCACATGCTCACCGGTTTGCCACATGATGTAGGCCCATGGACTGAACAAGAAACCACCAAAAATTTTAACCAGTCATCGTTCTCACAACACTGAGGACCAGTCATTCGAAATGACTTCTCCATGCATTTTATGCATTGGTAAAAGCACTATGATGAAAAGTGTGATATGTTTTCAGGTATCTCCTATACTAATAGAGTCACATGCTCACCGGTTTGCCACATGATGTAGGCCCATGGACTGAACAAGAAACCACCAAAAATTTTAACCAGTCATCGTTCTCACAACACTGAGGACCAGTCATTCGAATTGACTTCTCCATGCATTTTATGCATTGGTAAAAGCACTATGATGAAAAGTGTGATATGTTTTCAGGTATCTCCTATACTAATAGAGCCACATGCTCACCGGTTTGCCACATGATGTAGGCCTATGGACTGAACAAGAAACCACCAAAATTTTAACCAGTCATCGTTCTCACAACACTGAGGACCAGTCATTCGAAATGACTTCTCCATGCATTTTATGCATTGGTAAAAGCACTATGATGAAAAGTGTGATATGTTTTCAGGTATCTCCTATACTAATAGAGCCACATGCTCACCGGTTTGCCACATGATGTAGGCCTATGGACTGAACAAGAAACCACCAAAAATTTTAACCAGTCATCGTTCTCACAACACTGAGGACCAGTCATTCGAAATGACTTCTCCATGCATTTTATGCATTGGTAAAAGCACTATGATGAAAAGTGTGATATGTTTTCAGGTATCTCCTATACTAATAGAGCCACATGCTCACCGGTTTGCCACATGATGTAGGCCTATGGACTGAACAAGAAACCACCAAAAATTTTAACCAGTCATCGTTCTCACAACACTGAGGACCAGTCATTCGAAATGACTTCTCCATGCATTTTCTGCATTGGTAAAAGCACTATGATGAAAAGTGTGATATGTTTTCAGGTATCTCCTATACTAATAGAGCCACATGCTCACCGGTTTGCCACATGATGTAGGCCTATGGACTGAACAAGAAACCACCAAAAATTTTAACCAGTCATCGTTCTCACAACACTGAGGACCAGTCATTCGAAATGACTTCTCCATGCATTTTATGCATTGGTAAAAGCACTATGATGAAAAGTGTGATATGTTTTCAGGTATCTCCTATACTAATAGAGCCACATGCTCACCGGTTTGCCACATGATGTAGGCCTATGGACTGAACAAGAAACCACCAAAAATTTTAACCAGTCATCGTTCTCACAACACTGAGGACCAGTCATTCGAAATGACTTCTCCATGCATTTTATGCATTGGTAAAAGCACTATGATGAAAAGTGTGATATGTTTTCAGGTATCTCCTATACTAATAGAGCCACATGCTCACCGGTTTGCCACATGATGTAGGCCTATGGACTGAACAAGAAACCACCAAAAATTTTAACCAGTCATCGTTCTCACAACACTGAGGACCAGTCATTCGAAATGACTTCTCCATGCATTTTATGCATTGGTAAAAGCACTATGATGAAAAGTGTGATATGTTTTCAGGTATCTCCTATACTAATAGAGCCACATGCTCACCGGTTTGCCACATGATGTAGGCCTATGGACTGAACAAGAAACCACCAAAAATTTTAACCAGTCATCGTTCTCACAACACTGAGGACCAGTCATTCGAAATGACTTCTCCATGCATTTTATGCATTGGTAAAAGCACTATGATGAAAAGTGTGATATGTTTTCAGGTATCTCCTATACTAATAGAGCCACATGCTCACCGGTTTGCCACATGATGTAGGCCTATGGACTGAACAAGAAACCACCAAAAATTTTAACCAGTCATCGTTCTCACAACACTGAGGACCAGTCATTCGAAATGACTTCTCCATGCATTTTCTGCATTGGTAAAAGCACTATGATGAAAAGTGTGATATGTTTTCAGGTATCTCCTATACTAATAGAGCCACATGCTCACCGGTTTGCCACATGATGTAGGCCTATGGACTGAACAAGAAACCACCAAAAATTTTAACCAGTCATCGTTCTCACAACACTGAGGACCAGTCATTCGAAATGACTTCTCCATGCATTTTATGCATTGGTAAAAGCACTATGATGAAAAGTGTGATATGTTTTCAGGTATCTCCTATACTAATAGAGCCACATGCTCACCGGTTTGCCACATGATGTAGGCATATGGACTGAACAAGAAACCACCAAAAATTTTAACCAGTCATCGTTCTCACAACACTGAGGACCAGTCATTCGAAATGACTTCTCCATGCATTTTATGCATTGGTAAAAGCACTATGATGAAAAGTGTGATATGTTTTCAGGTATCTCCTATACTAATAGAGCCACATGCTCACCGGTTTGCCACATGATGTAGGCATATGGACTGAACAAGAAACCACCAAAAATTTTAACCAGTCATCGTTCTCACAACACTGAGGACCAGTCATTCGAAATGACTTCTCCATGCATTTTATGCATTGGTAAAAGCACTATGATGAAAAGTGTGATATGTTTTCAGGTATCTCCTATACTAATAGAGCCACATGCTCACCGGTTTGCCACATGATGTAGGCCCATGGACTGAACAAGAAACCACCAAAAATTTTAACCAGTCATCGTTCTCACAACACTGAGGACCAGTCATTCGAAATGACTTCTCCATGCATTTTATGCATTGGTAAAAGCACTATGATGAAAAGTGTGATATGTTTTCAGGTATCACCTATACTAATAGAGCCACATGCTCACCGGTTTGCCACATGATGTAGGCCTATGGACTGAACAAGAAACCACCAAAAATTTTAACCAGTCATCGTTCTCACAACACTGAGGACCAGTCATTCGAAATGACTTCTCCATGCATTTTATGCATTGGTAAAAGCACTATGATGAAAAGTGTGATATGTTTTCAGGTATCTCCTATACTAATAGAGCCACATGCTCACCGGTTTGCCACATGATGTAGGCCTATGGACTGAACAAGAAACCACCAAAAATTTTAACCAGTCATCGTTCTCACAACACTGAGGACCAGTCATTCGAAATGACTTCTCCATGCATTTTATGCATTGGTAAAAGCACTATGATGAAAAGTGTGATATGTTTTCAGGTATCTCCTATACTAATAGAGCCACATGCTCACCGTTTGCCACATGATGTAGGCCTATGGACTGAACCAGAAACCACCAAAAATTTTAACCAGTCATCGTTCTCACAACACTGAGGACCAGTCATTCGAAATGACTTCTCCATGCATTTTATGCATTGGTAAAAGCACTATGATGAAAAGTGTGATATGCTTTCAGGTATCTCCTATACTAATAGAGCCACATGCTCACCGGTTTGCCACATGATGTAGGCCTATGGACTGAAGAAGAAACCACCAAAAATTTTAACCAGTCATCGTTCTCACAACACTGAGGACCAGTCATTCGAAATGACTTCTCCATGCATTTTATGCATTGGTAAAAGCACTATGATGAAAAGTGTGATATGATTTCAGGTATGTCCTATACTAATAGAGCCACATGCTCACCGGTTTGCCACATGATGTAGGCCTATGGACTGAACAAGAAACCACCAAAAATTTTAACCAGTCATCGTTCTCACAACACTGAGGACCAGTCATTCGAAATGACTTCTCCATGCATTTTATGCATTGGTAAAAGCACTATGATGAAAAGTGTGATATGTTTTCAGGTATCTCCTATACTAATAGAGCCACATGCTCACCGGTTTGCCACATGATGTAGGCCTATGGACTGAACAAGAAACCACCAAAAATTTTAACCAGTCATCGTTCTCACAACACTGAGGACCAGTCATTCGAAATGACTTCTCCATGCATTTTATGCATTGGTAAAAGCACTATGATGAAAAGTGTGATATGTTTTCAGGTATCTCCTATACTAATAGAGCCACATGCTCACCGGTTTGCCACATGATGTAGGCCTATGGACTGAACAAGAAACCACCAAAAATTTTAACCAGTCATCGTACTCACAACACTGAGGACCAGTCATTCGAAATGACTTCTCCATGCATTTTATGCATTGGTAAAAGCACTATGATGAAAAGTGTGATGTTTTCAGGTATCTCCTATACTAATAGAGCCACATGCTCACCGGTTTGCCACATGATGTAGGCCTATGGACTGAACAAGAAACCACCAAAAATTTTAACCAGTCATCGTTCTCACAACACTGAGGACCAGTCATTTGAAATGACTTCTCCATGCATTTTATGCATTGGTAAAAGCACTATGATGAAAAGTGTGATGTTTTCAGGTATCTCCTATACTAATAGAGCCACATGCTCACCGGTTTGCCACATGATGTAGGCCTATGGACTGAACAAGAAACCACCAAAAATTTTAACCAGTCATCGTACTCACAACACTGAGGACCAGTCATTCGAAATGACTTCTCCATGCATTTTATGCATTGGTAAAAGCACTATGATGAAAAGTGTGATGTTTTCAGGTATCTCCTATACTAATAGAGCCACATGCTCACCGGTTTGCCACATGATGTAGGCCTATGGACTGAACAAGAAACCACCAAAAATTTTAACCAGTCATCGTTCTCACAACACTGAGGACCAGTCATTCGAAATGACTTCTCCATGCATTTTATGCATTGGTAAAAGCACTATGATGAAAAGTGTGATATGTTTTCAGGTATCTCCTATACTAATAGAGCCACATGCTCACCGGTTTGCCACATGATGTAGGCCTATGGACTGAACAAGAAACCACCAAAAATTTTAACCAGTCATCGTTCTCACAACACTGAGGACCAGTCATTCGAAATGACTTCTCCATGCATTTTCTGCATTGGTAAAAGCACTATGATGAAAAGTGTGATATGTTTTCAGGTATCTCCTATACTAATAGAGCCACATGCTCACCGGTTTGCCACATGATGTAGGCCTATGGACTGAACAAGAAACCACCAAAAATTTTAACCAGTCATCGTTCTCACAACACTGAGGACCAGTCATTCGAAATGACTTCTCCATGCATTTTATGCATTGGTAAAAGCACTATGATGAAAAGTGTGATATGTTTTCAGGTATCTCCTATACTAATAGAGCCACATGCTCACCGGTTTGCCACATGATGTAGGCCCATGGACTGAACAAGAAACCACCAAAAATTTTAACCAGTCATCGTTCTCACAACACTGAGGACCAGTCATTCGAAACGACTTCTCCATGCATTTTATGCATTGGTAAAAGCACTATGATGAAAAGTGTGATATGTTTTCAGGTATCACCTATACTAATAGAGCCACATGCTCACCGGTTTGCCACATGATGTAGGCCTATGGACTGAACAAGAAACCACCAAAAATTTTAACCAGTCATCGTTCTCACAACACTGAGGACCAGTCATTCGAAATGACTTCTCCATGCATTTTATGCATTGGTAAAAGCACTATGATGAAAAGTGTGATATGTTTTCAGGTATCTCCTATACTAATAGAGCCACATGCTCACCGGTTTGCCACATGATGTAGGCCTATGGACTGAACAAGAAACCACCAAAAATTTTAACCAGTCATCGTTCTCACAACACTGAGGACCAGTCATTCGAAATGACTTCTCCATGCATTTTATGCATTGGTAAAAGCACTATGATGAAAAGTGTGATATGTTTTCAGGTATCTCCTATACTAATAGAGCCACATGCTCACCGTTTGCCACATGATGTAGGCCTATGGACTGAACAAGAAACCACCAAAAATTTTAACCAGTCATCGTTCTCACAACACTGAGGACCAGTCATTCGAAATGACTTCTCCATGCATTTTATGCATTGGTAAAAGCACTATGATGAAAAGTGTGATATGCTTTCAGGTATCTCCTATACTAATAGAGCCACATGCTCACCGGTTTGCCACATGATGTAGGCCTATGGACTGAAGAAGAAACCACCAAAAATTTTAACCAGTCATCGTTCTCACAACACTGAGGACCAGTCATTCGAAATGACTTCTCCATGCATTTTATGCATTGGTAAAAGCACTATGATGAAAAGTGTGATATGATTTCAGGTATGTCCTATACTAATAGAGCCACATGCTCACCGGTTTGCCACATGATGTAGGCCTATGGACTGAACAAGAAACCACCAAAAATTTTAACCAGTCATCGTTCTCACAACACTGAGGACCAGTCATTCGAAATGACTTCTCCATGCATTTTATGCATTGGTAAAAGCACTATGATGAAAAGTGTGATATGTTTTCAGGTATCTCCTATACTAATAGAGCCACATGCTCACCGGTTTGCCACATGATGTAGGCCTATGGACTGAACAAGAAACCACCAAAAATTTTAACCAGTCATCGTTCTCACAACACTGAGGACCAGTCATTCGAAATGACTTCTCCATGCATTTTATGCATTGGTAAAAGCACTATGATGAAAAGTGTGATATGTTTTCAGGTATCTCCTATACTAATAGAGCCACATGCTCACCGGTTTGCCACATGATGTAGGCCTATGGACTGAACAAGAAACCACCAAAAATTTTAACCAGTCATCGTACTCACAACACTGAGGACCAGTCATTCGAAATGACTTCTCCATGCATTTTATGCATTGGTAAAAGCACTATGATGAAAAGTGTGATGTTTTCAGGTATCTCCTATACTAATAGAGCCACATGCTCACCGGTTTGCCACATGATGTAGGCCTATGGACTGAACAAGAAACCACCAAAAATTTTAACCAGTCATCGTTCTCACAACACTGAGGACCAGTCATTTGAAATGACTTCTCCATGCATTTTATGCATTGGTAAAAGCACTATGATGAAAAGTGTGATGTTTTCAGGTATCTCCTATACTAATAGAGCCACATGCTCACCGGTTTGCCACATGATGTAGGCCTATGGACTGAACAAGAAACCACCAAAAATTTTAACCAGTCATCGTACTCACAACACTGAGGACCAGTCATTCGAAATGACTTCTCCATGCATTTTATGCATTGGTAAAAGCACTATGATGAAAAGTGTGATGTTTTCAGGTATCTCCTATACTAATAGAGCCACATGCTCACCGGTTTGCCACATGATGTAGGCCTATGGACTGAACAAGAAACCACCAAAAATTTTAACCAGTCATCGTTCTCACAACACTGAGGACCAGTCATTTGAAATGACTTCTCCATGCATTTTATGCATTGGTAAAAGCACTATGATGAAAAGTGTGATGTTTTCAGGTATCTCCTATACTAATAGAGCCACATGCTCACCGGTTTGCCACATGATGTAGGCCTATGGACTGAACAAGAAACCACCAAAAATTTTAACCAGTCATCGTTCTCACAACACTGAGGACCAGTCATTCGAAATGACTTCTCCATGCATTTTATGCATTGGTAAAAGCACTATGATGAAAAGTGTGATATGTTTTCAGGTATCTCCTATACTAATAGAGCCACATGCTCACCGGTTTGCCACATGATGTAGGCCTATGGACTGAACAAGAAACCACCAAAAATTTTAACCAGTCATCGTTCTCACAACACTGAGGACCAGTCATTCGAAATGACTTCTCCATGCATTTTATGCATTGGTAAAAGCACTATGATGAAAAGTGTGATATGTTTTCAGGTATCTCCTATACTAATAGAGCCACATGCTCACCGGTTTGCCACATGATGTAGGCCTATGGACTGAACAAGAAACCACCAAAAATTTTAACCAGTCATCGTTCTCACAACACTGAGGACCAGTCATTCGAAATGACTTCTCCATGCATTTTATGCATTGGTAAAAGCACTATGATGAAAAGTGTGATATGTTTTCAGGTATCTCCTATACTAATAGAGCCACATGCTCACCGGTTTGCCACATGATGTAGGCCTATGGACTGAACAAGAAACCACCAAAATTTTTAACCAGTCATCGTTCTCACAACACTGAGGACCAGTCATTCGAAATGACTTCTCCATGCATTTTATGCATTGGTAAAAGCACTATGATGAAAAGTGTGATATGTTTTCAGGTATCTCCTATACTAATAGAGCCACATGCTCACCGGTTTGCCACATGATGTAGGCCCATGGACTGAACAAGAAACCACCAAAAATTTTAACCAGTCATCGTTCTCACAACACTGAGGACCAGTCATTCGAAATGACTTCTCCATGCATTTTATGCATTGGTAAAAGCACTATGATGAAAAGTGTGATATGTTTTCAGGTATCTCCTATACTAATAGAGCCACATGCTCACCGGTTTGCCACATGATGTAGGCCTATGGACTGAACAAGAAACCACCAAAAATTTTAACCAGTCATCGTTCTCACAACACTGAGGACCAGTCATTCGAAATGACTTCTCCATGCATTTTATGCATTGGTAAAAGCACTATGATGAAAAGTGTGATATGTTTTCAGGTATCTCCTATACTAATAGAGCCACATGCTCACCGGTTTGCCACATGATGTAGGCCTATGGACTGAACAAGAAACCACCAAAAATTTTAACCAGTCATCGTTCTCACAACACTGAGGACCAGTCATTCGAAATGACTTCTCCATGCATTTTATGCATTGGTAAAAGCACTATGATGAAAAGTGTGATATGTTTTCAGGTATCTCCTATACTAATAGAGCCACATGCTCACCGGTTTGCCACATGATGTAGGCCTATGGACTGAACAAGAAACCACCAAAAATTTTAACCAGTCATCGTACTCACAACACTGAGGACCAGTCATTCGAAATGACTTCTCCATGCATTTTATGCATTGGTAAAAGCACTATGATGAAAAGTGTGATGTTTTCAGGTATCTCCTATACTAATAGAGCCACATGCTCACCGGTTTGCCACATGATGTAGGCCTATGGACTGAACAAGAAACCACCAAAAATTTTAACCAGTCATCGTTCTCACAACACTGAGGACCAGTCATTCGAAATGACTTCTCCATGCATTTTATGCATTGGTAAAAGCACTATGATGAAAAGTGTGATGTTTTCAGGTATCTCCTATACTAATAGAGCCACATGCTCACCGGTTTGCCACATGATGTAGGCCTATGGACTGAACAAGAAACCACCAAAAATTTTAACCAGTCATCGTTCTCACAACACTGAGGACCAGTCATTCGAAATGACTTCTCCATGCATTTTATGCATTGGTAAAAGCACTATGATGAAAAGTGTGATATGTTTTCAGGTATCTCCTATACTAATAGAGCCACATGCTCACCGGTTTGCCACATGATGTAGGCCTATGGACTGAACAAGAAACCACCAAAAATTTTAACCAGTCATCGTTCTCACAACACTGAGGACCAGTCATTCGAAATGACTTCTCCATGCATTTTATGCATTGGTAAAAGCACTATGATGAAAAGTGTGATATGTTTTCAGGTATCTCCTATACTAATAGAGCCACATGCACACCGGTTTGCCACATGATGTAGGCCTATGGACTGAACAAGAAGCCACCAAAAATTTTAACCAGTCATCGTTCTCACAACACTGAGGACCAGTCATTCGAAATGACCAAGGAAGGTGACGGGCACAAGGGGGCATTCTTTGCGTCTGGAGGAGAGAAGGTTTTTCCACCAACATAGAAGAGGATTCTTTACTGTTAGGGCAGTGAGAATCTGGAATTGCTTGCCTGAGGAGGTGGTGATGGCGAACTCAGTCGAGGGGTTCAAGAGAGGCCTGGATGTCTTCCTGGAGCAGAACAATATTGTATCATACAATTATTAGGTTCTGTAGAAGGACGTAGATCTGGGTATTTATTTATTATGATGGAATATAGGCTGAACTGGATGGACAAATGTCTTTTTTCGGCCTTACTAACTATGTTACTATGTTACTATGTTACTGAGGACCAGTCATTCGAAATGACTTCTCCATGCATTTTATGCATTGGTAAAAGCACTATGATGAAAAGTGTGATATGTTTTCAGGTATCTCCTATACTAATAGAGCCACATGCTCACCGGTTTGCCACATGATGTAGGCCTATGGACTGAACAAGAAACCACCAAAAATTTTAACCAGTCATCGTTCTCACAACACTGAGGACCAGTCATTCGAAATGACTTCTCCATGCATTTTATGCATTGGTAAAAGCACTATGATGAAAAGTGTGATATGTTTTCAGGTATCTCCTATACTAATAGAACCACATGCTCACCGGTTTGCCACATGATGTAGGCCTATGGACTGAACAAGAAACCACCAAAAATTTTAACCAGTCATCGTTCTCACAACACTGAGGACCAGTCATTCGAAATGACTTCTCCATGCATTTTATGCATTGGTAAAAGCACTATGATGAAAAGTGTGATATGTTTTCAGGTATCTCCTATACTAATAGAGCCACATGCTCACCGGTTTGCCACATGATGTAGGCCTATGGACTGAACAAGAAACCACCAAAAATTTTAACCAGTCATCGTTCTCACAACACTGAGGACCAGTCATTCGAAATGACTTCTCCATGCATTTTATGCATTGGTAAAAGCACTATGATGAAAAGTGTGATATGTTTTCAGGTATCTCCTATACTAATAGAGCCACATGCTCACCGGTTTGCCACATGATGTAGGCCTATGGACTGAACAAGAAACCACCAAAAATTTTAACCAGTCATCGTTCTCACAACACTGAGGACCAGTCATTCGAAATGACTTCTCCATGCATTTTATGCATTGGTAAAAGCACTATGATGAAAAGTGTGATATGTTTTCAGGTATCTCCTATACTAATAGAGCCACATGCTCACCGGTTTGCCACATGATGTAGGCCTATGGACTGAACAAGAAACCACCAAAAATTTTAACCAGTCATCGTTCTCACAACACTGAGGACCAGTCATTCGAAATGACTTCTCCATGCATTTTATGCATTGGTAAAAGCACTATGATGAAAAGTGTGATATGTTTTCAGGTATCTCCTATACTAATAGAGCCACATGCTCACCGGTTTGCCACATGATGTAGGCCTATGGACTGAACAAGAAACCACCAAAAATTTTAACCAGTCATCGTTCTCACAACACTGAGGACCAGTCATTCGAAATGACCAAGGAAGGTGACGGGCACAAGGGGGCATTCTTTGCGTCTGGAGGAGAGAAGGTTTTTCCACCAACATAGAAGAGGATTCTTTACTGTTAGGGCAGTGAGAATCTGGAATTGCTTGCCTGAGGAGGTGGTGATGGCGAACTCAGTCGAGGGGTTCAAGAGAGGCCTGGATGTCTTCCTGGAGCAGAACAATATTGTATCATACAATTATTAGGTTCTGTAGAAGGACGTAGATCTGGGTATTTATTTATTATGATGGAATATAGGCTGAACTGGATGGACAAATGTCTTTTTTTCGGCCTTACTAACTATGTTACTATGTTACTATGTTACTGAGGACCAGTCATTCGAAATGACTTCTCCATGCATTTTATGCATTGGTAAAAGCACTATGATGAAAAGTGTGATATGTTTTCAGGTATCTCCTATACTAATAGAGCCACATGCTCACCAGTTTGCCACATGATGTAGGCCTATGGACTGAACAAGAAACCACCAAAAATTTTAACCAGTCATCGTTCTCACAACACTGAGGACCAGTCATTCGAAATGACTTCTCCATGCATTTTATGCATTGGTAAAAGCACTATGATGAAAAGTGTGATATGTTTTCAGGTATCTCCTATACTAATAGAACCACATGCTCACCGGTTTGCCACATGATGTAGGCCTATGGACTGAACAAGAAACCACCAAAAATTTTAACCAGTCATCGTTCTCACAACACTGAGGACCAGTCATTCGAAATGACTTCTCCATGCATTTTATGCATTGGTAAAAGCACTATGATGAAAAGTGTGATATGTTTTCAGGTATCTCCTATACTAATAGAGCCACATGCTCACCGGTTTGCCACATGATGTAGGCCTATGGACTGAACAAGAAACCACCAAAAATTTTAACCAGTCATCGTTCTCACAACACTGAGGACCAGTCATTCGAAATGACTTCTCCATGCATTTTATGCATTGGTAAAAGCACTATGATGAAAAGTGTGATATGTTTTCAGGTATCTCCTATACTAATAGAGCCACATGCTCACCGGTTTGCCACATGATGTAGGCCTATGGACTGAACAAGAAACCACCAAAAATTTTAACCAGTCATCGTTCTCACAACACTGAGGACCAGTCATTCGAAATGACCAAGGAAGGTGACGGGCACAAGGGGGCATTCTTTGCGTCTGGAGGAGAGAAGGTTTTTCCACCAACATAGAAGAGGATTCTTTACTGTTAGGGCAGTGAGAATCTGGAATTGCTTGCCTGAGGAGGTGGTGATGGCGAACTCAGTCGAGGGGTTCAAGAGAGGCCTGGATGTCTTCCTGGAGCAGAACAATATTGTATCATACAATTATTAGGTTCTGTAGAAGGACGTAGATCTGGGTATTTATTTATTATGATGGAATATAGGCTGAACTGGATGGACAAATGTCTTTTTTTCGGCCTTACTAACTATGTTACTATGTTACTATGTTACTGAGGACCAGTCATTCGAAATGACTTCTCCATGCATTTTATGCATTGGTAAAAGCACTATGATGAAAAGTGTGATATGTTTTCAGGTATCTCCTATACTAATAGAGCCACATGCTCACCAGTTTGCCACATGATGTAGGCCTATGGACTGAACAAGAAACCACCAAAAATTTTAACCAGTCATCGTTCTCACAACACTGAGGACCAGTCATTCGAAATGACTTCTCCATGCATTTTATGCATTGGTAAAAGCACTATGATGAAAAGTGTGATATGTTTTCAGGTATCTCCTATACTAATAGAACCACATGCTCACCGGTTTGCCACATGATGTAGGCCTATGGACTGAACAAGAAACCACCAAAAATTTTAACCAGTCATCGTTCTCACAACACTGAGGACCAGTCATTCGAAATGACTTCTCCATGCATTTTATGCATTGGTAAAAGCACTATGATGAAAAGTGTGATATGTTTTCAGGTATCTCCTATACTAATAGAGCCACATGCTCACCGGTTTGCCACATGATGTAGGCCTATGGACTGAACAAGAAACC
Source organism: Ranitomeya imitator (assembly GCF_032444005.1). Taxonomy (NCBI): domain Eukaryota; kingdom Metazoa; phylum Chordata; class Amphibia; order Anura; family Dendrobatidae; genus Ranitomeya; species Ranitomeya imitator. The sequence continues at coordinate 200,068 of NW_027194906.1, forward strand.
ACCAAAAATTTTAACCAGTCATCGTTCTCACAACACTGAGGACCAGTCATTCGAAATGACTTCTCCATGCATTTTATGCATTGGTAAAAGCACTATGATGAAAAGTGTGATACGCTTTCAGGTATCTCCTATACTAATAGAGCCACATGCTCACCGGTTTGCCACATGATGTAGGCCTATGGACTGAACAAGAAACCACCAAAAATTTTAACCAGTCATCGTTCTCACAACACTGAGGACTAGTCATTCGAAATGACTTCTCCATGCATTTTATGCATTGGTAAAAGCACTATGATGAAAAGTGTGATATGTTTTCAGGTATCTCCTATACTAATAGAGCCACATGCTCACCGGTTTGCCACATGATGTAGGCCTATGGACTGAACAAGAAACCACCAAAAATTTTAACCAGTCATCGTTCTCACAACACTGAGGACCAGTCATTCGAAATGACTTCTCCATGCATTTTATGCATTGGTAAAAGCACTATGATGAAAAGTGTGATATGTTTTCAGGTATCTCCTATACTAATGGAGCCACATGCTCACCGGTTTGCCACATGATGTAGGCCTATGGACTGAACAAGAAACCACCAAAAATTTTAACCAGTCATCGTACTCACAACACTGAGGACCAGTCATTCGAAATGACTTCTCCATGCATTTTATGCATTGGTAAAAGCACTATGATGAAAAGTGTGATATGTTTTCAGGTATCTCCTATACTAATAGAGCCACATGCTCACCGGTTTGCCACATGATGTAGGCCTATGGACTGAACAAGAAACCACCAAAAATTTTAACCAGTCATCGTTCTCACAACACTGAGGACCAGTCATTCGAAATGACTTCTCCATGCATTTTATGCATTGGTAAAAGCACTATGATGAAAAGTGTGATATGTTTTCAGGTATCTCCTATACTAATAGAGCCACATGCTCACCGGTTTGCCACATGATGTAGGCCTATGGACTGAACAAGAAACCACCAAAAATTTTAACCAGTCATCGTTCTCACAACACTGAGGACCAGTCATTCGAAATGACTTCTCCATGCATTTTATGCATTGGTAAAAGCACTATGATGAAAAGTGTGATATGTTTTCAGGTATCTCCTATACTAATAGAGCCACATGCTCACCGGTTTGCCACATGATGTAGGCCTATGGACTGAACAAGAAACCACCAAAAATTTTAACCAGTCATCGTTCTCACAACACTGAGGACCAGTCATTCGAAATGACTTCTCCATGCATTTTATGCATTGGTAAAAGCACTATGATGAAAAGTGTGATATGTTTTCAGGTATCTCCTATACTAATAGAGCCACATGCTCACCGGTTTGCCACATGATGTAGGCCTATGGACTGAACAAGAAACCACCAAAAATTTTAACCAGTCATCGTTCTCACAACACTGAGGACCAGTCATTCGAAATGACTTCTCCATGCATTTTATGCATTGGTAAAAGCACTATGATGAAAAGTGTGATATGTTTTCAGGTATCTCCTATACTAATAGAGCCACATGCTCACCGGTTTGCCACATGATGTAGGCCTATGGACTGAACAAGAAACCACCAAAAATTTTAACCAGTCATCGTTCTCACAACACTGAGGACCAGTCATTCGAAATGACTTCTCCATGCATTTTATGCATTGGTAAAAGCACTATGATGAAAAGTGTGATATGTTTTCAGGTATCTCCTATACTAATAGAGCCACATGCTCACCGGTTTGCCACATGATGTAGGCCTATGGACTGAACAAGAAACCACCAAAAATTTTAACCAGTCATCGTTCTCACAACACTGAGGACCAGTCATTCGAAATGACTTCTCCATGCATTTTATGCATTGGTACAAGCACTATGATGAAAAGTGTGATATGTTTTCACGTATCTCCTATACTAATAGAGCCACATGCTCACCGGTTTGCCACATGATGTAGGCCTATGGACTGAACAAGAAACCACCAAAAATTGTAACCAGTCATCGTTCTCACAACACTGAGGACCAGTCATTCGAAATGATTTCTCCATGCATTTTATGCATTGGTAAAAGCACTATGATGAAAAGTGTGATATGTTTTCAGGTATCTCCTATACTAATAGAGCCACATGCTCACCGGTTTGCCACATGATGTAGGCCTATGGACTGAACAAGAAACCACCAAAAATTTTAACCAGTCATCGTTCTCAGAACACTGAGGACCAGTCATTCGAAATGACTTCTCCATGCATTTTATGCATTGGTAAAAGCACTATGATGAAAAGTGTGATATGTTTTCAGGTATCTCCTATACTAATAGAGCCACATGCTCACCGGTTTGCCACATGATGTAGGCCTATGGACAGAACAAGAAACCACCAAAAATTTTAACCAGTCATCGTTCTCACAACACTGAGGACCAGTCATTCGAAATGACTTCTCCATGCATTTTATGCATTGGTAAAAGCACTATGATGAAAAGTGTGATATGTTTTCAGGTATCTCCTATACTAATAGAGCCACATGCTCACCGGTTTGCCACATGATGTAGGCCTATGGACTGAACAAGAAACCACCAAAAATTTTAACCAGTCATCGTTCTCACAACACTGAGGACCAGTCATTCGAAATGACTTCTCCATGCATTTTATGCATTGGTAAAAGCACTATGATGAAAAGTGTGATATGTTTTCAGGTATCTCCTATACTAATAGAGCCACATGCTCACCGGTTTGCCACATGATGTAGGCCTATGGACTGAACAAGAAACCATTAAAAATTTTAACCAGTCATCGTTCTCACAACACTGAGGACCAGTCATTCGAAATGACTTCTCCATGCATTTTATGCATTGGTAAAAGCACTATGATGAAAAGTGTGATATGTTTTCAGGTATCTCCTATACTAATAGAGCCACATGCTCACCGGTTTGCCACATGATGTAGGCCTATGGACTGAACAAGAAACCACCAAAAATTTTAACCAGTCATCGTTCTCACAACACTGAGGACCAGTCATTCGAAATGACCAAGGAAGGTGACGGGCACAAGGGGGCATTCTTTGCGTCTGGAGGAGAGAAGGTTTTTCCACCAACATAGAAGAGGATTCTTTACTGTTAGGGCAGTGAGAATCTGGAATTGCTTGCCTGAGGAGGTGGTGATGGCGAACTCAGTCGAGGGGTTCAAGAGAGGCCTGGATGTCTTCCTGGAGCAGAACAATATTGTATCATACAATTATTAGGTTCTGTAGAAGGACGTAGATCTGGGTATTTATTTATTATGATGGAATATAGGCTGAACTGGATGGACAAATGTCTTTTTTCGGCCTTACTAACTATGTTACTATGTTACTATGTTACTGAGGACCAGTCATTCGAAATGACTTCTCCATGCATTTTATGCATTGGTAAAAGCACTATGATGAAAAGTGTGATATGTTTTCAGGTATCTCCTATACTAATAGAGCCACATGCTCACCGGTTTGCCACATGATGTAGGCCTATGGACTGAACAAGAAACCACCAAAAATTTTAACCAGTCATCGTTCTCACAACACTGAGGACCAGTCATTCGAAATGACTTCTCCATGCATTTTATGCATTGGTAAAAGCACTATGATGAAAAGTGTGATATGTTTTCAGGTATCTCCTATACTAATAGAACCACATGCTCACCGGTTTGCCACATGATGTAGGCCTATGGACTGAACAAGAAACCACCAAAAATTTTAACCAGTCATCGTTCTCACAACACTGAGGACCAGTCATTCGAAATGACTTCTCCATGCATTTTATGCATTGGTAAAAGCACTATGATGAAAAGTGTGATATGTTTTCAGGTATCTCCTATACTAATAGAGCCACATGCTCACCGGTTTGCCACATGATGTAGGCCTATGGACTGAACAAGAAACCACCAAAAACTTTAACCAGTCATCGTTCTCACAACACTGAGGACCAGTCATTCGAAATGACTTCTCCATGCATTTTATGCATTGGTAAAAGCACTATGATGAAAAGTGTGATATGCTTTCAGGTATCTCCTATACTAATAGAGCCACATGCTCACCGGTTTGCCACATGATGTAGGCCTATGGACTGAACAAGAAACCACCAAAAATTTTAACCAGTCATCGTTCTCACAACACTGAGGACTAGTCATTCGAAATGACTTCTCCATGCATTTTATGCATTGGTAAAAGCACTATGATGAAAAGTGTGATATGTTTTCAGGTATCTCCTATACTAATGGAGCCACATGCTCACCGGTTTGCCACATGATGTAGGCCTATGGACTGAACAAGAAACCACCAAAAATTTTAACCAGTCATCGTACTCACAACACTGAGGACCAGTCATTCGAAATGACTTCTCCATGCATTTTATGCATTGGTAAAAGCACTATGATGAAAAGTGTGATATGTTTTCAGGTATCTCCTATACTAATAGAGCCACATGCTCACCGGTTTGCCACATGATGTAGGCCTATGGACTGAACAAGAAACCACCAAAAATTTTAACCAGTCATCGTTCTCACAACACTGAGGACCAGTCATTCGAAATGACTTCTCCATGCATTTTATGCATTGGTAAAAGCACTATGATGAAAAGTGTGATATGTTTTCAGGTATCTCCTATACTAATAGAGCCACATGCTCACCGGTTTGCCACATGATGTAGGCCTATGGACTGAACAAGAAACCACCAAAAATTTTAACCAGTCATCGTTCTCACAACACTGAGGACCAGTCATTCGAAATGATTTCTCCATGCATTTTATGCATTGGTAAAAGCACTATGATGAAAAGTGTGATATGTTTTCAGGTATCTCCTATACTAATAGAGCCACATGCTCACCGGTTTGCCACATGATGTAGGCCTATGGACTGAACAAGAAACCACCAAAAATTTTAACCAGTCATCGTTCTCACAACACTGAGGACCAGTCATTCGAAATGACTTCTCCATGCATTTTATGCATTGGTAAAAGCACTATGATGAAAAGTGTGATATGTTTTCAGGTATCTCCTATACTAATAGAGCCACATGCTCACCGGTTTGCCACATGATGTAGGCCTATGGACTAAACAAGAAACCACCAAAAATTTTAACCAGTCATCGTTCTCACAACACTGAGGACCAGTCATTCGAAATGACTTCTCCATGCATTTTATGCATTGGTAAAAGCACTATGATGAAAAGTGTGATATGTTTTCAGGTATCTCCTATACTAATAGAGCCACATGCTCACCGGTTTGCCACATGATGTAGGCCCATGGACTGAACAAGAAACCACCAAAAATTTTAACCAGTCATCGTTCTCACAACACTGAGGACCAGTCATTCGAAATGACTTCTCCATGCATTTTATGCATTGGTAAAAGCACTATGATGAAAAGTGTGATATGTTTTCAGGTATCTCCTATACTAATAGAGCCACATGCTCACCGGTTTGCCACATGATGTAGGCCCATGGACTGAACAAGAAACCACCAAAAATTTTAACCAGTCATCGTTCTCACAACACTGAGGACCAGTCATTCGAAATGACTTCTCCATGCATTTTATGCATTGGTAAAAGCACTATGATGAAAAGTGTGATATGTTTTCAGGTATCTCCTATACTAATAGAGCCACATGCTCACCGGTTTGCCACATGATGTAGGCCTATGGACTGAACAAGAAACCACCAAAAATTTTAACCAGTCATCGTTCTCACAACACTGAGGACCAGTCATTCGAAATGACTTCTCCATGCATTTTATGCATTGGTAAAAGCACTATGATGAAAAGTGTGATATGTTTTCAGGTATCTCCTATACTAATAGAGCCACATGCTCACCGGTTTGCCACATGATGTAGGCCCATGGACTGAACAAGAAACCACCAAAAATTTTAACCAGTCATCGTTCTCACAACACTGAGGACCAGTCATTCGAAATGACTTCTCCATGCATTTTATGCATTGGTAAAAGCACTATGATGAAAAGTGTGATATGTTTTCAGGTATCTCCTATACTAATAGAGCCACATGCTCACCGGTTTGCCACATGATGTAGGCCTATGGACTGAACAAGAAACCACCAAAAATTTTAACCAGTCATCGTTCTCACAACACTGAGGACCAGTCATTCGAAATGACTTCTCCATGCATTTTATGCATTGGTAAAAGCACTATGATGAAAAGTGTGATATGTTTTCAGGTATCTCCTATACTAATAGAGCCACATGCTCACTGGTTTGCCACATGATGTAGGCCTATGGACTGAACAAGAAACCACCAAAAATTTTAACCAGTCATCGTTCTCACAACACTGAGGACCAGTCATTCGAAATGACTTCTCCATGCATTTTATGCATTGGTAAAAGCACTATGATGAAAAGTGTGATATGTTTTCAGGTATCTCCTATACTAATAGAGCCACATGCTCACCGGTTTGCCACATGATGTAGGCCTATGGACTGAACAAGAAACCACCAAAAATTTTAACCAGTCATCGTTCTCACAACACTGAGGACCAGTCATTCGAAATGACTTCTCCATGCATTTTATGCATTGGTAAAAGCACTATGATGAAAAGTGTGATATGTTTTCAGGTATCTCCTAAACTAATAGAGCCACATGCTCACCGGTTTGCCACATGATGTAGGCCTATGGACTGAACAAGAAACGACCAAAAATTTTAACCAGTCATCGTTCTCACAACACTGATGACCAGTCATTCGAAATGACTTCTCCATGCATTTTATGCATTGGTAAAAGCACTATGATGAAAAGTGTGATATGTTTTCAGGTATCTCCTATACTAATAGAGCCACATGCTCACCGGTTTGCCACATGATGTAGGCCTATGGACTGAACAAGAAACCACCAAAAATTTTAACCAGTCATCATTCTCACAACACTGAGGACCAGTCATTCGAAATGACTTCTCCATGCATTTTATGCATTGGTAAAAGCACTATGATGAAAAGTGTGATATGTTTTCAGGTATCTCCTATACTAATAGAGCCACATGCTCACCGGTTTGCCACATGATGTAGGCCCATGGACTGAACAAGAAACCACCAAAAATTTTAACCAGTCATCGTTCTCACAACACTGAGGACCAGTCATTCGAAATGACTTCTCCATGCATTTTATGCATTGGTAAAAGCACTATGATGAAAAGTGTGATATGTTTTCAGGTATCTCCTATACTAATAGAGTCACATGCTCACTGGTTTGCCACATGATGTAGGCCCATGGACTGAACAAGAAACCACCAAAAATTTTAACCAGTCATCGTTCTAACAACACTGAGGACCAGTCATTCGAAATGACTTCTCCATGCATTTTATGCATTGGTAAAAGCACTATGATGAAAAGTGTGATATGTTTTCAGGTATCTCCTATACTAATAGAGCCACATGCTCACCGGTTTGCCACATGATGTAGGCCTATGGACTGAACAAGAAACCACCAAAAATTTTAACCAGTCATCGTTCTCACAACACTGAGGACCAGTCATTCGAAATGACTTCTCCATGCATTTTATGCATTGGTAAAAGCACTATGATGAAAAGTGTGATATGTTTTCAGGTATCTCCTATACTAATAGAGCCACATGCTCACCGGTTTGCCACATGATGTAGGCCTATGGACTGAACAAGAAACCACCAAAAATTTTAACCAGTCATCGTTCTCACAACACTGAGGACCAGTCATTCGAAATGACTTCTCCATGCATTTTATGCATTGGTAAAAGCACTATGATGAAAAGTGTGATATGTTTTCAGGTATCTCCTATACTAATAGAGCCACATGCTCACCGGTTTGCCACATGATGTAGGCCTATGGACTGAACAAGAAACCACCAAAAATTTTAACCAGTCATCGTTCTCACAACACTGAGGACCAGTCATTCGAAATGACTTCTCCATGCATTTTATGCATTGGTAAAAGCACTATGATGAAAAGTGTGATATGTTTTCAGGTATCTCCTATACTAATAGAGCCACATGCTCACCGGTTTGCCACATGATGTAGGCCTATGGACTGAACAAGAAACCACCAAAAATTTTAACCAGTCATCGTTCTCACAACACTGAGGACCAGTCATTCGAAATGACTTCTCCATGCATTTTATGCATTGGTAAAAGCACTATGATGAAAAGTGTGATATGTTTTCAGGTATCTCCTATACTAATAGAACCACATGCTCACCGGTTTGCCACATGATGTAGGCCTATGGACTGAACAAGAAACCACCAAAAATTTTAACCAGTCATCGTTCTCACAACACTGAGGACCAGTCATTCGAAATGACTTCTTCATGCATTTTATGCATTGGTAAAAGCACTATGATGAAAAGTGTGATATGTTTTCAGGTATCTCCTATACTAATAGAGCCACATGCTCACCGGTTTGCCACATGATGTAGGCCTATGGACTGAACAAGAAACCACCAAAAATTTTAACCAGTCATCGTTCTCACAACACTGAGGACCAGTCATTCGAAATGACTTCTCCATGCATTTTATGCATTGGTAAAAGCACTATGATGAAAAGTGTGATATGCTTTCAGGTATCTCCTATACTAATAGAGCCACATGCTCACCGGTTTGCCACATGATGTAGGCCTATGGACTGAACAAGAAACCACCAAAAATTTTAACCAGTCATCGTTCTCACAACACTGAGGACTAGTCATTCGAAATGACTTCTCCATGCATTTTATGCATTGGTAAAAGCACTATGATGAAAAGTGTGATATGTTTTCAGGTATCTCCTATACTAATGGAGCCACATGCTCACCGGTTTGCCACATGATGTAGGCCTATGGACTGAACAAGAAACCACCAAAAATTTTAACCAGTCATCGTACTCACAACACTGAGGACCAGTCATTCGAAATGACTTCTCCATGCATTTTATGCATTGGTAAAAGCACTATGATGAAAAGTGTGATATGTTTTCAGGTATCTCCTATACTAATAGAGCCACATGCTCACCGGTTTGCCACATGATGTAGGCCTATGGACTGAACAAGAAACCACCAAAAATTTTAACCAGTCATCGTTCTCACAACACTGAGGACCAGTCATTCGAAATGACTTCTCCATGCATTTTATGCATTGGTAAAAGCACTATGATGAAAAGTGTGATATGTTTTCAGGTATCTCCTATACTAATAGAGCCACATGCTCACCGGTTTGCCACATGATGTAGGCCTATGGACTGAACAAGAAACCACCAAAAATTTTAACCAGTCATCGTTCTCACAACACTGAGGACCAGTCATTCGAAATGATTTCTCCATGCATTTTATGCATTGGTAAAAGCACTATGATGAAAAGTGTGATATGTTTTCAGGTATCTCCTATACTAATAGAGCCACATGCTCACCGGTTTGCCACATGATGTAGGCCTATGGACTGAACAAGAAACCACCAAAAATTTTAACCAGTCATCGTTCTCACAACACTGAGGACCAGTCATTCGAAATGACTTCTCCATGCATTTTATGCATTGGTAAAAGCACTATGATGAAAAGTGTGATATGTTTTCAGGTATCTCCTATACTAATAGAGCCACATGCTCACCGGTTTGCCACATGATGTAGGCCTATGGACTAAACAAGAAACCACCAAAAATTTTAACCAGTCATCGTTCTCACAACACTGAGGACCAGTCATTCGAAATGACTTCTCCATGCATTTTATGCATTGGTAAAAGCACTATGATGAAAAGTGTGATATGTTTTCAGGTATCTCCTATACTAATAGAGCCACATGCTCACCGGTTTGCCACATGATGTAGGCCCATGGACTGAACAAGAAACCACCAAAAATTTTAACCAGTCATCGTTCTCACAACACTGAGGACCAGTCATTCGAAATGACTTCTCCATGCATTTTATGCATTGGTAAAAGCACTATGATGAAAAGTGTGATATGTTTTCAGGTATCTCCTATACTAATAGAGCCACATGCTCACCGGTTTGCCACATGATGTAGGCCTATGGACTGAACAAGAAACCACCAAAAATTTTAACCAGTCATCGTTCTCACAACACTGAGGACCAGTCATTCGAAATGACTTCTCCATGCATTTTATGCATTGGTAAAAGCACTATGATGAAAAGTGTGATATGTTTTCAGGTATCTCCTATACTAATAGAGCCACATGCTCACCGGTTTGCCACATGATGTAGGCCTATGGACTGAACAAGAAACCACCAAAAATTTTAACCAGTCATCGTTCTCACAACACTGAGGACCAGTCATTCGAAATGACTTCTCCATGCATTTTATGCATTGGTAAAAGCACTATGATGAAAAGTGTGATATGTTTTCAGGTATCTCCTATACTAATAGAGCCACATGCTCACCGGTTTGCCACATGATGTAGGCCTATGGACTGAACAAGAAACCACCAAAAATTTTAACCAGTCATCGTTCTCACAACACTGAGGACCAGTCATTCGAAATGACTTCTCCATGCATTTTATGCATTGGTAAAAGCACTATGATGAAAAGTGTGATATGTTTTCAGGTATCTCCTATACTAATAGAGCCACATGCTCACCGGTTTGCCACATGATGTAGGCCTATGGACTGAACAAGAAACCACCAAAAATTTTAACCAGTCATCGTTCTCACAACACTGAGGACCAGTCATTCGAAATGACTTCTCCATGCATTTTATGCATTGGTAAAAGCACTATGATGAAAAGTGTGATATGTTTTCAGGTATCTCCTATACTAATAGAGCCACATGCTCACCGGTTTGCCACATGATGTAGGCCTATGGACTGAACAAGAAACCACCAAAAATTTTAACCAGTCATCGTTCTCACAACACTGAGGACCAGTCATTCGAAATGACTTCTCCATGCATTTTATGCATTGGTAAAAGCACTATGATGAAAAGTGTGATATGTTTTCAGGTATCTCCTATACTAATAGAGCCACATGCTCACCGGTTTGCCACATGATGTAGGCCTATGGACTGAACAAGAAACCACCAAAAATTTTAACCAGTCATCGTTCTCACAACACTGAGGACCAGTCATTCGAAATGACTTCTCCATGCATTTTATGCATTGGTACAAGCACTATGATGAAAAGTGTGATATGTTTTCACGTATCTCCTATACTAATAGAGCCACATGCTCACCGGTTTGCCACATGATGTAGGCCTATGGACTGAACAAGAAACCACCAAAAATTGTAACCAGTCATCGTTCTCACAACACTGAGGACCAGTCATTCGAAATGATTTCTCCATGCATTTTATGCATTGGTAAAAGCACTATGATGAAAAGTGTGATATGTTTTCAGGTATCTCCTATACTAATAGAGCCACATGCTCACCGGTTTGCCACATGATGTAGGCCTATGGACTGAACAAGAAACCACCAAAAATTTTAACCAGTCATCATTCTCAGAACACTGAGGACCAGTCATTCGAAATGACTTCTCCATGCATTTTATGCATTGGTAAAAGCACTATGATGAAAAGTGTGATATGTTTTCAGGTATCTCCTATACTAATAGAGCCACATGCTCACCGGTTTGCCACATGATGTAGGCCTATGGACAGAACAAGAAACCACCAAAAATTTTAACCAGTCATCGTTCTCACAACACTGAGGACCAGTCATTCGAAATGACTTCTCCATGCATTTTATGCATTGGTAAAAGCACTATGATGAAAAGTGTGATATGTTTTCAGGTATCTCCTATACTAATAGAGCCACATGCTCACCGGTTTGCCACATGATGTAGGCCTATGGACTGAACAAGAAACCACCAAAAATTTTAACCAGTCATCGTTCTCACAACACTGAGGACCAGTCATTCGAAATGACTTCTCCATGCATTTTATGCATTGGTAAAAGCACTATGATGAAAAGTGTGATATGTTTTCAGGTATCTCCTATACTAATAGAGCCACATGCTCACCGGTTTGCCACATGATGTAGGCCTATGGACTGAACAAGAAACCATTAAAAATTTTAACCAGTCATCGTTCTCACAACACTGAGGACCAGTCATTCGAAATGACTTCTCCATGCATTTTATGCATTGGTAAAAGCACTATGATGAAAAGTGTGATATGTTTTCAGGTATCTCCTATACTAATAGAGCCACATGCTCACCGGTTTGCCACATGATGTAGGCCTATGGACTGAACAAGAAACCACCAAAAATTTTAACCAGTCATCGTTCTCACAACACTGAGGACCAGTCATTCGAAATGACCAAGGAAGGTGACGGGCACAAGGGGGCATTCTTTGCGTCTGGAGGAGAGAAGGTTTTTCCACCAACATAGAAGAGGATTCTTTACTGTTAGGGCAGTGAGAATCTGGAATTGCTTGCCTGAGGAGGTGGTGATGGCGAACTCAGTCGAGGGGTTCAAGAGAGGCCTGGATGTCTTCCTGGAGCAGAACAATATTGTATCATACAATTATTAGGTTCTGTAGAAGGACGTAGATCTGGGTATTTATTTATTATGATGGAATATAGGCTGAACTGGATGGACAAATGTCTTTTTTCGGCCTTACTAACTATGTTACTATGTTACTATGTTACTGAGGACCAGTCATTCGAAATGACTTCTCCATGCATTTTATGCATTGGTAAAAGCACTATGATGAAAAGTGTGATATGTTTTCAGGTATCTCCTATACTAATAGAGCCACATGCTCACCGGTTTGCCACATGATGTAGGCCTATGGACTGAACAAGAAACCACCAAAAATTTTAACCAGTCATCGTTCTCACAACACTGAGGACCAGTCATTCGAAATGACTTCTCCATGCATTTTATGCATTGGTAAAAGCACTATGATGAAAAGTGTGATATGTTTTCAGGTATCTCCTATACTAATAGAACCACATGCTCACCGGTTTGCCACATGATGTAGGCCTATGGACTGAACAAGAAACCACCAAAAATTTTAACCAGTCATCGTTCTCACAACACTGAGGACCAGTCATTCGAAATGACTTCTCCATGCATTTTATGCATTGGTAAAAGCACTATGATGAAAAGTGTGATATGTTTTCAGGTATCTCCTATACTAATAGAGCCACATGCTCACCGGTTTGCCACATGATGTAGGCCTATGGACTGAACAAGAAACCACCAAAAACTTTAACCAGTCATCGTTCTCACAACACTGAGGACCAGTCATTCGAAATGACTTCTCCATGCATTTTATGCATTGGTAAAAGCACTATGATGAAAAGTGTGATATGCTTTCAGGTATCTCCTATACTAATAGAGCCACATGCTCACCGGTTTGCCACATGATGTAGGCCTATGGACTGAACAAGAAACCACCAAAAATTTTAACCAGTCATCGTTCTCACAACACTGAGGACTAGTCATTCGAAATGACTTCTCCATGCATTTTATGCATTGGTAAAAGCACTATGATGAAAAGTGTGATATGTTTTCAGGTATCTCCTATACTAATGGAGCCACATGCTCACCGGTTTGCCACATGATGTAGGCCTATGGACTGAACAAGAAACCACCAAAAATTTTAACCAGTCATCGTACTCACAACACTGAGGACCAGTCATTCGAAATGACTTCTCCATGCATTTTATGCATTGGTAAAAGCACTATGATGAAAAGTGTGATATGTTTTCAGGTATCTCCTATACTAATAGAGCCACATGCTCACCGGTTTGCCACATGATGTAGGCCTATGGACTGAACAAGAAACCACCAAAAATTTTAACCAGTCATCGTTCTCACAACACTGAGGACCAGTCATTCGAAATGACTTCTCCATGCATTTTATGCATTGGTAAAAGCACTATGATGAAAAGTGTGATATGTTTTCAGGTATCTCCTATACTAATAGAGCCACATGCTCACCGGTTTGCCACATGATGTAGGCCTATGGACTGAACAAGAAACCACCAAAAATTTTAACCAGTCATCGTTCTCACAACACTGAGGACCAGTCATTCGAAATGATTTCTCCATGCATTTTATGCATTGGTAAAAGCACTATGATGAAAAGTGTGATATGTTTTCAGGTATCTCCTATACTAATAGAGCCACATGCTCACCGGTTTGCCACATGATGTAGGCCTATGGACTGAACAAGAAACCACCAAAAATTTTAACCAGTCATCGTTCTCACAACACTGAGGACCAGTCATTCGAAATGACTTCTCCATGCATTTTATGCATTGGTAAAAGCACTATGATGAAAAGTGTGATATGTTTTCAGGTATCTCCTATACTAATAGAGCCACATGCTCACCGGTTTGCCACATGATGTAGGCCTATGGACTAAACAAGAAACCACCAAAAATTTTAACCAGTCATCGTTCTCACAACACTGAGGACCAGTCATTCGAAATGACTTCTCCATGCATTTTATGCATTGGTAAAAGCACTATGATGAAAAGTGTGATATGTTTTCAGGTATCTCCTATACTAATAGAGCCACATGCTCACCGGTTTGCCACATGATGTAGGCCCATGGACTGAACAAGAAACCACCAAAAATTTTAACCAGTCATCGTTCTCACAACACTGAGGACCAGTCATTCGAAATGACTTCTCCATGCATTTTATGCATTGGTAAAAGCACTATGATGAAAAGTGTGATATGTTTTCAGGTATCTCCTATACTAATAGAGCCACATGCTCACCGGTTTGCCACATGATGTAGGCCCATGGACTGAACAAGAAACCACCAAAAATTTTAACCAGTCATCGTTCTCACAACACTGAGGACCAGTCATTCGAAATGACTTCTCCATGCATTTTATGCATTGGTAAAAGCACTATGATGAAAAGTGTGATATGTTTTCAGGTATCTCCTATACTAATAGAGCCACATGCTCACCGGTTTGCCACATGATGTAGGCCTATGGACTGAACAAGAAACCACCAAAAATTTTAACCAGTCATCGTTCTCACAACACTGAGGACCAGTCATTCGAAATGACTTCTCCATGCATTTTATGCATTGGTAAAAGCACTATGATGAAAAGTGTGATATGTTTTCAGGTATCTCCTATACTAATAGAGCCACATGCTCACCGGTTTGCCACATGATGTAGGCCCATGGACTGAACAAGAAACCACCAAAAATTTTAACCAGTCATCGTTCTCACAACACTGAGGACCAGTCATTCGAAATGACTTCTCCATGCATTTTATGCATTGGTAAAAGCACTATGATGAAAAGTGTGATATGTTTTCAGGTATCTCCTATACTAATAGAGCCACATGCTCACCGGTTTGCCACATGATGTAGGCCTATGGACTGAACAAGAAACCACCAAAAATTTTAACCAGTCATCGTTCTCACAACACTGAGGACCAGTCATTCGAAATGACTTCTCCATGCATTTTATGCATTGGTAAAAGCACTATGATGAAAAGTGTGATATGTTTTCAGGTATCTCCTATACTAATAGAGCCACATGCTCACTGGTTTGCCACATGATGTAGGCCTATGGACTGAACAAGAAACCACCAAAAATTTTAACCAGTCATCGTTCTCACAACACTGAGGACCAGTCATTCGAAATGACTTCTCCATGCATTTTATGCATTGGTAAAAGCACTATGATGAAAAGTGTGATATGTTTTCAGGTATCTCCTATACTAATAGAGCCACATGCTCACCGGTTTGCCACATGATGTAGGCCTATGGACTGAACAAGAAACCACCAAAAATTTTAACCAGTCATCGTTCTCACAACACTGAGGACCAGTCATTCGAAATGACTTCTCCATGCATTTTATGCATTGGTAAAAGCACTATGATGAAAAGTGTGATATGTTTTCAGGTATCTCCTAAACTAATAGAGCCACATGCTCACCGGTTTGCCACATGATGTAGGCCTATGGACTGAACAAGAAACGACCAAAAATTTTAACCAGTCATCGTTCTCACAACACTGATGACCAGTCATTCGAAATGACTTCTCCATGCATTTTATGCATTGGTAAAAGCACTATGATGAAAAGTGTGATATGTTTTCAGGTATCTCCTATACTAATAGAGCCACATGCTCACCGGTTTGCCACATGATGTAGGCCTATGGACTGAACAAGAAACCACCAAAAATTTTAACCAGTCATCATTCTCACAACACTGAGGACCAGTCATTCGAAATGACTTCTCCATGCATTTTATGCATTGGTAAAAGCACTATGATGAAAAGTGTGATATGTTTTCAGGTATCTCCTATACTAATAGAGCCACATGCTCACCGGTTTGCCACATGATGTAGGCCCATGGACTGAACAAGAAACCACCAAAAATTTTAACCAGTCATCGTTCTCACAACACTGAGGACCAGTCATTCGAAATGACTTCTCCATGCATTTTATGCATTGGTAAAAGCACTATGATGAAAAGTGTGATATGTTTTCAGGTATCTCCTATACTAATAGAGTCACATGCTCACTGGTTTGCCACATGATGTAGGCCCATGGACTGAACAAGAAACCACCAAAAATTTTAACCAGTCATCGTTCTAACAACACTGAGGACCAGTCATTCGAAATGACTTCTCCATGCATTTTATGCATTGGTAAAAGCACTATGATGAAAAGTGTGATATGTTTTCAGGTATCTCCTATACTAATAGAGCCACATGCTCACCGGTTTGCCACATGATGTAGGCCTATGGACTGAACAAGAAACCACCAAAAATTTTAACCAGTCATCGTTCTCACAACACTGAGGACCAGTCATTCGAAATGACTTCTCCATGCATTTTATGCATTGGTAAAAGCACTATGATGAAAAGTGTGATATGTTTTCAGGTATCTCCTATACTAATAGAGCCACATGCTCACCGGTTTGCCACATGATGTAGGCCTATGGACTGAACAAGAAACCACCAAAAATTTTAACCAGTCATCGTTCTCACAACACTGAGGACCAGTCATTCGAAATGACTTCTCCATGCATTTTATGCATTGGTAAAAGCACTATGATGAAAAGTGTGATATGTTTTCAGGTATCTCCTATACTAATAGAGCCACATGCTCACCGGTTTGCCACATGATGTAGGCCTATGGACTGAACAAGAAACCACCAAAAATTTTAACCAGTCATCGTTCTCACAACACTGAGGACCAGTCATTCGAAATGACTTCTCCATGCATTTTATGCATTGGTAAAAGCACTATGATGAAAAGTGTGATATGTTTTCAGGTATCTCCTATACTAATAGAGCCACATGCTCACCGGTTTGCCACATGATGTAGGCCTATGGACTGAACAAGAAACCACCAAAAATTTTAACCAGTCATCGTTCTCACAACACTGAGGACCAGTCATTCGAAATGACTTCTCCATGCATTTTATGCATTGGTAAAAGCACTATGATGAAAAGTGTGATATGTTTTCAGGTATCTCCTATACTAATAGAACCACATGCTCACCGGTTTGCCACATGATGTAGGCCTATGGACTGAACAAGAAACCACCAAAAATTTTAACCAGTCATCGTTCTCACAACACTGAGGACCAGTCATTCGAAATGACTTCTTCATGCATTTTATGCATTGGTAAAAGCACTATGATGAAAAGTGTGATATGTTTTCAGGTATCTCCTATACTAATAGAGCCACATGCTCACCGGTTTGCCACATGATGTAGGCCTATGGACTGAACAAGAAACCACCAAAAATTTTAACCAGTCATCGTTCTCACAACACTGAGGACCAGTCATTCGAAATGACTTCTCCATGCATTTTATGCATTGGTAAAAGCACTATGATGAAAAGTGTGATATGCTTTCAGGTATCTCCTATACTAATAGAGCCACATGCTCACCGGTTTGCCACATGATGTAGGCCTATGGACTGAACAAGAAACCACCAAAAATTTTAACCAGTCATCGTTCTCACAACACTGAGGACTAGTCATTCGAAATGACTTCTCCATGCATTTTATGCATTGGTAAAAGCACTATGATGAAAAGTGTGATATGTTTTCAGGTATCTCCTATACTAATGGAGCCACATGCTCACCGGTTTGCCACATGATGTAGGCCTATGGACTGAACAAGAAACCACCAAAAATTTTAACCAGTCATCGTACTCACAACACTGAGGACCAGTCATTCGAAATGACTTCTCCATGCATTTTATGCATTGGTAAAAGCACTATGATGAAAAGTGTGATATGTTTTCAGGTATCTCCTATACTAATAGAGCCACATGCTCACCGGTTTGCCACATGATGTAGGCCTATGGACTGAACAAGAAACCACCAAAAATTTTAACCAGTCATCGTTCTCACAACACTGAGGACCAGTCATTCGAAATGACTTCTCCATGCATTTTATGCATTGGTAAAAGCACTATGATGAAAAGTGTGATATGTTTTCAGGTATCTCCTATACTAATAGAGCCACATGCTCACCGGTTTGCCACATGATGTAGGCCTATGGACTGAACAAGAAACCACCAAAAATTTTAACCAGTCATCGTTCTCACAACACTGAGGACCAGTCATTCGAAATGATTTCTCCATGCATTTTATGCATTGGTAAAAGCACTATGATGAAAAGTGTGATATGTTTTCAGGTATCTCCTATACTAATAGAGCCACATGCTCACCGGTTTGCCACATGATGTAGGCCTATGGACTGAACAAGAAACCACCAAAAATTTTAACCAGTCATCGTTCTCACAACACTGAGGACCAGTCATTCGAAATGACTTCTCCATGCATTTTATGCATTGGTAAAAGCACTATGATGAAAAGTGTGATATGTTTTCAGGTATCTCCTATACTAATAGAGCCACATGCTCACCGGTTTGCCACATGATGTAGGCCTATGGACTAAACAAGAAACCACCAAAAATTTTAACCAGTCATCGTTCTCACAACACTGAGGACCAGTCATTCGAAATGACTTCTCCATGCATTTTATGCATTGGTAAAAGCACTATGATGAAAAGTGTGATATGTTTTCAGGTATCTCCTATACTAATAGAGCCACATGCTCACCGGTTTGCCACATGATGTAGGCCCATGGACTGAACAAGAAACCACCAAAAATTTTAACCAGTCATCGTTCTCACAACACTGAGGACCAGTCATTCGAAATGACTTCTCCATGCATTTTATGCATTGGTAAAAGCACTATGATGAAAAGTGTGATATGTTTTCAGGTATCTCCTATACTAATAGAGCCACATGCTCACCGGTTTGCCACATGATGTAGGCCCATGGACTGAACAAGAAACCACCAAAAATTTTAACCAGTCATCGTTCTCACAACACTGAGGACCAGTCATTCGAAATGACTTCTCCATGCATTTTATGCATTGGTAAAAGCACTATGATGAAAAGTGTGATATGTTTTCAGGTATCTCCTATACTAATAGAGCCACATGCTCACCGGTTTGCCACATGATGTAGGCCTATGGACTGAACAAGAAACCACCAAAAATTTTAACCAGTCATCGTTCTCACAACACTGAGGACCAGTCATTCGAAATGACTTCTCCATGCATTTTATGCATTGGTAAAAGCACTATGATGAAAAGTGTGATATGTTTTCAGGTATCTCCTATACTAATAGAGCCACATGCTCACCGGTTTGCCACATGATGTAGGCCCATGGACTGAACAAGAAACCACCAAAAATTTTAACCAGTCATCGTTCTCACAACACTGAGGACCAGTCATTCGAAATGACTTCTCCATGCATTTTATGCATTGGTAAAAGCACTATGATGAAAAGTGTGATATGTTTTCAGGTATCTCCTATACTAATAGAGCCACATGCTCACCGGTTTGCCACATGATGTAGGCCTATGGACTGAACAAGAAACCACCAAAAATTTTAACCAGTCATCGTTCTCACAACACTGAGGACCAGTCATTCGAAATGACTTCTCCATGCATTTTATGCATTGGTAAAAGCACTATGATGAAAAGTGTGATATGTTTTCAGGTATCTCCTATACTAATAGAGCCACATGCTCACTGGTTTGCCACATGATGTAGGCCTATGGACTGAACAAGAAACCACCAAAAACTTTAACCAGTCATCGTTCTCACAACACTGAGGACCAGTCATTCGAAATGACTTCTCCATGCATTTTATGCATTGGTAAAAGCACTATGATGAAAAGTGTGATATGTTTTCAGGTATCTCCTAAACTAATAGAGCCACATGCTCACCGGTTTGCCACATGATGTAGGCCTATGGACTGAACAAGAAACGACCAAAAATTTTAACCAGTCATCGTTCTCACAACACTGAGGACCAGTCATTCGAAATGACTTCTCCATGCATTTTATGCATTGGTAAAAGCACTATGATGAAAAGTGTGATATGTTTTCAGGTATCTCCTATACTAATAGAGCCACATGCTCACCGGTTTGCCACATGATGTAGGCCTATGGACTGAACAAGAAACCACCAAAAATTTTAACCAGTCATCATTCTCACAACACTGAGGACCAGTCATTCGAAATGACTTCTCCATGCATTTTATGCATTGGTAAAAGCACTATGATGAAAAGTGTGATATGTTTTCAGGTATCTCCTATACTAATAGAGCCACATGCTCACCGGTTTGCCACATGATGTAGGCCCATGGACTGAACAAGAAACCACCAAAAATTTTAACCAGTCATCGTTCTCACAACACTGAGGACCAGTCATTCGAAATGACTTCTCCATGCATTTTATGCATTGGTAAAAGCACTATGATGAAAAGTGTGATATGTTTTCAGGTATCTCCTATACTAATAGAGTCACATGCTCACTGGTTTGCCACATGATGTAGGCCCATGGACTGAACAAGAAACCACCAAAAATTTTAACCAGTCATCGTTCTAACAACACTGAGGACCAGTCATTCGAAATGACTTCTCCATGCATTTTATGCATTGGTAAAAGCACTATGATGAAAAGTGTGATATGTTTTCAGGTATCTCCTATACTAATAGAGCCACATGCTCACCGGTTTGCCACATGATGTAGGCCTATGGACTGAACAAGAAACCACCAAAAATTTTAACCAGTCATCGTTCTCACAACACTGAGGACCAGTCATTCGAAATGACTTCTCCATGCATTTTATGCATTGGTAAAAGCACTATGATGAAAAGTGTGATATGTTTTCAGGTATCTCCTATACTAATAGAGCCACATGCTCACCGGTTTGCCACATGATGTAGGCCCATGGACTGAACAAGAAACCACCAAAAATTTTAACCAGTCATCGTTCTCACAACACTGAGGACCAGTCATTCGAAATGACTTCTCCATGCATTTTATGCATTGGTAAAAGCACTATGATGAAAAGTGTGATATGTTTTCAGGTATCTCCTATACTAATAGAGTCACATGCTCACTGGTTTGCCACATGATGTAGGCCCATGGACTGAACAAGAAACCACCAAAAATTTTAACCAGTCATCGTTCTCACAACACTGAGGACCAGTCATTCGAAATGACTTCTCCATGCATTTTATGCATTGGTAAAAGCACTATGATGAAAAGTGTGATATGTTTTCAGGTATCTCCTATACTAATAGAGCCACATGCTCACCGGTTTGCCACATGATGTAGGCCTATGGACTGAACAAGAAACCACCAAAAATTTTAACCAGTCATCGTTCTCACAACACTGAGGACCAGTCATTCGAAATGACTTCTCCATGCATTTTATGCATTGGTAAAAGCACTATGATGAAAAGTGTGATATGTTTTCAGGTATCTCCTATACTAATAGAGCCACATGCTCACCGGTTTGCCACATGATGTAGGCCTATGGACTGAACAAGAAACCACCAAAAATTTTAACCAGTCATCGTTCTCACAACACTGAGGACCAGTCATTCGAAATGACTTCTCCATGCATTTTATGCATTGGTAAAAGCACTATGATGAAAAGTGTGATATGTTTTCAGGTATCTCCTATACTAATAGAGCCACATGCTCACTGGTTTGCCACATGATGTAGGCCTATGGACTGAACAAGAAACCACCAAAAATTTTAACCAGTCATCGTTCTCACAACACTGAGGACCAGTCATTCGAAATGACTTCTCCATGCATTTTATGCATTGGTAAAAGCACTATGATGAAAAGTGTGATATGTTTTCAGGTATCTCCTATACTAATAGAGCCACATGCTCACCGGTTTGCCACATGATGTAGGCCTATGGACTGAACAAGAAACCACCAAAAATTTTAACCAGTCATCGTTCTCACAACACTGAGGACCAGTCATTCGAAATGACTTCTCCATGCATTTTATGCATTGGTAAAAGCACTATGATGAAAAGTGTGATATGTTTTCAGGTATCTCCTATACTAATAGAGCCACATGCTCACCGGTTTGCCACATGATGTAGGCCTATGGACTGAACAAGAAACCACCAAAAATTTTAACCAGTCATCGTTCTCACAACACTGAGGACCAGTCATTCGAAATGACTTCTCCATGCATTTTATGCATTGGTAAAAGCACTATGATGAAAAGTGTGATATGTTTTCAGGTATCTCCTATACTAATAGAGCCACATGCTCACCGGTTGGCCACATGATGTAGGCCTATGGACTGAACAAGAAACCACCAAAAATTTTAACCAGTCATCGTTCTCACAACACTGAGGACCAGTCATTCGAAATGACTTCTCCATGCATTTTATGCATTGGTAAAAGCACTATGATGAAAAGTGTGATATGTTTTCAGGTATCTCCTATACTAATAGAGCCACATGCTCACCGGTTTGCCACATGATGTAGGCCTATGGACTGAACAAGAAACCACCAAAAATTTTAACCAGTCATCGTTCTCACAACACTGAGGACCAGTCATTCGAAATGACTTCTCCATGCATATTATGCATTGGTAAAAGCACTATGATGAAAAGTGTGATATGTTTTCAGGTATCTCCTATACTAATAGAGCCACATGCTCACCGGTTTGCCACATGATGTAGGCCTATGGACTGAACAAGAAACCACCAAAAATTTTAACCAGTCATCGTTCTCACAACACTGAGGACCAGTCATTCGAAATGACTTCTCCATGCATTTTATGCATTGGTAAAAGCACTATGATGAAAAGTGTGATATGTTTTCAGGTATCTCCTATACTAATAGAGCCACATGCTCACCGGTTTGCCACATGATGTAGGCCTATGGACTGAACAAAGAAACCACCAAAAATTTTAACCAGTCATCGTTCTCACAACACTGAGGACCAGTCATTCGAAATGACTTCTCCATGCATTTTATGCATTGGTAAAAGCACTATGATGAAAAGTGTGATATGTTTTCAGGTATCTCCTATACTAATAGAGCCACATGCTCACCGGTTTGCCACATGATGTAGGCCTATGGACTGAACAAGAAACCACCAAAAATTTTAACCAGTCATCGTACTCACAACACTGAGGACCAGTCATTCGAAATGACTTCTCCATGCATTTTATGCATTGGTAAAAGCACTATGATGAAAAGTGTGATATGTTTTCAGGTATCTCCTAAACTAATAGAGCCACATGCTCACCGGTTTGCCACATGATGTAGGCCTATGGACTGAACAAGAAACGACCAAAAATTTTAACCAGTCATCGTTCTCACAACACTGAGGACCAGTCATTCGAAATGACTTCTCCATGCATTTTATGCATTGGTAAAAGCACTATGATGAAATGTGTGAGATGTTTTCAGGTATCTCCTATACTAATAGAGCCACATGCTCACCGGTTTGCCACATGATGTAGGCCTATGGACTGAACAAGAAACCACCAAAAATTTTAACCAGTCATCATTCTCACAACACTGAGGACCAGTCATTCGAAATGACTTCTCCATGCATTTTATGCATTGGTAAAAGCACTATGATGAAAAGTGTGATATGTTTTCAGGTATCTCCTATACTAATAGAGCCACATGCTCACCGGTTTGCCACATGATGTAGGCCCATGGACTGAACAAGAAACCACCAAAAATTTTAACCAGTCATCGTTCTCACAACACTGAGGACCAGTCATTCGAAATGACTTCTCCATGCATTTTATGCATTGGTAAAAGCACTATGATGAAAAGTGTGATATGTTTTCAGGTATCTCCTATACTAATAGAGTCACATGCTCACTGGTTTGCCACATGATGTAGGCCCATGGACTGAACAAGAAACCACCAAAAATTTTAACCAGTCATCGTTCTCACAACACTGAGGACCAGTCATTCGAATTGACTTCTCCATGCATTTTATGCATTGGTAAAAGCACTATGATGAAAAGTGTGATATGTTTTCAGGTATCTCCTATACTAATAGAGCCACATGCTCACCGGTTTGCCACATGATGTAGGCCCATGGACTGAACAAGAAACCACCAAAAATTTTAACCAGTCATCGTTCTCACAACACTGAGGACCAGTCATTCGAAATGACTTCTCCATGCATTTTATGCATTGGTAAAAGCACTATGATGAAAAGTGTGATATGTTTTCAGGTATCTCCTATACTAATAGAGTCACATGCTCACTGGTTTGCCACATGATGTAGGCCCATGGACTGAACAAGAAACCACCAAAAATTTTAACCAGTCATCGTTCTCACAACACTGAGGACCAGTCATTCGAATTGACTTCTCCATGCATTTTATGCATTGGTAAAAGCACTATGATGAAAAGTGTGATATGTTTTCAGGTATCTCCTATACTAATAGAGCCACATGCTCACCGGTTTGCCACATGATGTAGGCCTATGGACTGAACAAGAAACCACCAAAAATTTTAACCAGTCATCATTCTCACAACACTGAGGACTAGTCATTCGAAATGACTTCTCCATGCATTTTATGCATTGGTAAAAGCACTATGATGAAAAGTGTGATATGTTTTCAGGTATCTCCTATACTAATGGAGCCACATGCTCACCGGTTTGCCACATGATGTAGGCCTATGGACTGAACAAGAAACCACCAAAAATTTTAACCAGTCATCGTACTCACAACACTGAGGACCAGTCATTCGAAATGACTTCTCCATGCATTTTATGCATTGGTAAAAGCACTATGATGAAAAGTGTGATATGTTTTCAGGTATCTCCTATACTAATAGAGCCACATGCTCACCGGTTTGCCACATGATGTAGGCCTATGGACTGAACAAGAAACCACCAAAAATTTTAACCAGTCATCGTTCTCACAACACTGAGGACCAGTCATTCGAAATGACTTCTCCATGCATTTTATGCATTGGTAAAAGCACTATGATGAAAAGTGTGATATGTTTTCAGGTATCTCCTATACTAATAGAGCCACATGCTCACCGGTTTGCCACATGATGTAGGCCTATGGACTGAACAAGAAACCACCAAAAATTTTAACCAGTCATCGTTCTCACAACACTGAGGACCAGTCATTCGAAATGATTTCTCCATGCATTTTATGCATTGGTAAAAGCACTATGATGAAAAGTGTGATATGTTTTCAGGTATCTCCTATACTAATAGAGCCACATGCTCACCGGTTTGCCACATGATGTAGGCCTATGGACTGAACAAGAAACCACCAAAAATTTTAACCAGTCATCGTTCTCACAACACTGAGGACCAGTCATTCGAAATGACTTCTCCATGCATTTTATGCATTGGTAAAAGCACTATGATGAAAAGTGTGATATGTTTTCAGGTATCTCCTATACTAATAGAGCCACATGCTCACCGGTTTGCCACATGATGTAGGCCTATGGACTAAACAAGAAACCACCAAAAATTTTAACCAGTCATCGTTCTCACAACACTGAGGACCAGTCATTCGAAATGACTTCTCCATGCATTTTATGCATTGGTAAAAGCACTATGATGAAAAGTGTGATATGTTTTCAGGTATCTCCTATACTAATAGAGCCACATGCTCACCGGTTTGCCACATGATGTAGGCCCATGGACTGAACAAGAAACCACCAAAAATTTTAACCAGTCATCGTTCTCACAACACTGAGGACCAGTCATTCGAAATGACTTCTCCATGCATTTTATGCATTGGTAAAAGCACTATGATGAAAAGTGTGATATGTTTTCAGGTATCTCCTATACTAATAGAGCCACATGCTCACCGGTTTGCCACATGATGTAGGCCCATGGACTGAACAAGAAACCACCAAAAATTTTAACCAGTCATCGTTCTCACAACACTGAGGACCAGTCATTCGAAATGACTTCTCCATGCATTTTATGCATTGGTAAAAGCACTATGATGAAAAGTGTGATATGTTTTCAGGTATCTCCTATACTAATAGAGCCACATGCTCACCGGTTTGCCACATGATGTAGGCCTATGGACTGAACAAGAAACCACCAAAAATTTTAACCAGTCATCGTTCTCACAACACTGAGGACCAGTCATTCGAAATGACTTCTCCATGCATTTTATGCATTGGTAAAAGCACTATGATGAAAAGTGTGATATGTTTTCAGGTATCTCCTATACTAATAGAGCCACATGCTCACCGGTTTGCCACATGATGTAGGCCCATGGACTGAACAAGAAACCACCAAAAATTTTAACCAGTCATCGTTCTCACAACACTGAGGACCAGTCATTCGAAATGACTTCTCCATGCATTTTATGCATTGGTAAAAGCACTATGATGAAAAGTGTGATATGTTTTCAGGTATCTCCTATACTAATAGAGCCACATGCTCACCGGTTTGCCACATGATGTAGGCCTATGGACTGAACAAGAAACCACCAAAAATTTTAACCAGTCATCGTTCTCACAACACTGAGGACCAGTCATTCGAAATGACTTCTCCATGCATTTTATGCATTGGTAAAAGCACTATGATGAAAAGTGTGATATGTTTTCAGGTATCTCCTATACTAATAGAGCCACATGCTCACTGGTTTGCCACATGATGTAGGCCTATGGACTGAACAAGAAACCACCAAAAACTTTAACCAGTCATCGTTCTCACAACACTGAGGACCAGTCATTCGAAATGACTTCTCCATGCATTTTATGCATTGGTAAAAGCACTATGATGAAAAGTGTGATATGTTTTCAGGTATCTCCTAAACTAATAGAGCCACATGCTCACCGGTTTGCCACATGATGTAGGCCTATGGACTGAACAAGAAACGACCAAAAATTTTAACCAGTCATCGTTCTCACAACACTGAGGACCAGTCATTCGAAATGACTTCTCCATGCATTTTATGCATTGGTAAAAGCACTATGATGAAAAGTGTGATATGTTTTCAGGTATCTCCTATACTAATAGAGCCACATGCTCACCGGTTTGCCACATGATGTAGGCCTATGGACTGAACAAGAAACCACCAAAAATTTTAACCAGTCATCATTCTCACAACACTGAGGACCAGTCATTCGAAATGACTTCTCCATGCATTTTATGCATTGGTAAAAGCACTATGATGAAAAGTGTGATATGTTTTCAGGTATCTCCTATACTAATAGAGCCACATGCTCACCGGTTTGCCACATGATGTAGGCCCATGGACTGAACAAGAAACCACCAAAAATTTTAACCAGTCATCGTTCTCACAACACTGAGGACCAGTCATTCGAAATGACTTCTCCATGCATTTTATGCATTGGTAAAAGCACTATGATGAAAAGTGTGATATGTTTTCAGGTATCTCCTATACTAATAGAGTCACATGCTCACTGGTTTGCCACATGATGTAGGCCCATGGACTGAACAAGAAACCACCAAAAATTTTAACCAGTCATCGTTCTAACAACACTGAGGACCAGTCATTCGAAATGACTTCTCCATGCATTTTATGCATTGGTAAAAGCACTATGATGAAAAGTGTGATATGTTTTCAGGTATCTCCTATACTAATAGAGCCACATGCTCACCGGTTTGCCACATGATGTAGGCCTATGGACTGAACAAGAAACCACCAAAAATTTTAACCAGTCATCGTTCTCACAACACTGAGGACCAGTCATTCGAAATGACTTCTCCATGCATTTTATGCATTGGTAAAAGCACTATGATGAAAAGTGTGATATGTTTTCAGGTATCTCCTATACTAATAGAGCCACATGCTCACCGGTTTGCCACATGATGTAGGCCCATGGACTGAACAAGAAACCACCAAAAATTTTAACCAGTCATCGTTCTCACAACACTGAGGACCAGTCATTCGAAATGACTTCTCCATGCATTTTATGCATTGGTAAAAGCACTATGATGAAAAGTGTGATATGTTTTCAGGTATCTCCTATACTAATAGAGTCACATGCTCACTGGTTTGCCACATGATGTAGGCCCATGGACTGAACAAGAAACCACCAAAAATTTTAACCAGTCATCGTTCTCACAACACTGAGGACCAGTCATTCGAAATGACTTCTCCATGCATTTTATGCATTGGTAAAAGCACTATGATGAAAAGTGTGATATGTTTTCAGGTATCTCCTATACTAATAGAGCCACATGCTCACCGGTTTGCCACATGATGTAGGCCTATGGACTGAACAAGAAACCACCAAAAATTTTAACCAGTCATCGTTCTCACAACACTGAGGACCAGTCATTCGAAATGACTTCTCCATGCATTTTATGCATTGGTAAAAGCACTATGATGAAAAGTGTGATATGTTTTCAGGTATCTCCTATACTAATAGAGCCACATGCTCACCGGTTTGCCACATGATGTAGGCCCATGGACTGAACAAGAAACCACCAAAAATTTTAACCAGTCATCGTTCTCACAACACTGAGGACCAGTCATTCGAAATGACTTCTCCATGCATTTTATGCATTGGTAAAAGCACTATGATGAAAAGTGTGATATGTTTTCAGGTATCTCCTATACTAATAGAGCCACATGCTCACCGGTTTGCCACATGATGTAGGCCTATGGACTGAACAAGAAACCACCAAAAATTTTAACCAGTCATCGTTCTCACAACACTGAGGACCAGTCATTCGAAATGACTTCTCCATGCATTTTATGCATTGGTAAAAGCACTATGATGAAAAGTGTGATATGTTTTCAGGTATCTCCTATACTAATAGAGCCACATGCTCACCGGTTTGCCACATGATGTAGGCCCATGGACTGAACAAGAAACCACCAAAAATTTTAACCAGTCATCGTTCTCACAACACTGAGGACCAGTCATTCGAAATGACTTCTCCATGCATTTTATGCATTGGTAAAAGCACTATGATGAAAAGTGTGATATGTTTTCAGGTATCTCCTATACTAATAGAGCCACATGCTCACCGGTTTGCCACATGATGTAGGCCTATGGACTGAACAAGAAACCACCAAAAATTTTAACCAGTCATCGTTCTCACAACACTGAGGACCAGTCATTCGAAATGACTTCTCCATGCATTTTATGCATTGGTAAAAGCACTATGATGAAAAGTGTGATATGTTTTCAGGTATCTCCTATACTAATAGAGCCACATGCTCACTGGTTTGCCACATGATGTAGGCCTATGGACTGAACAAGAAACCACCAAAAATTTTAACCAGTCATCGTTCTCACAACACTGAGGACCAGTCATTCGAAATGACTTCTCCATGCATTTTATGCATTGGTAAAAGCACTATGATGAAAAGTGTGATATGTTTTCAGGTATCTCCTATACTAATAGAGCCACATGCTCACCGGTTTGCCACATGATGTAGGCCTATGGACTGAACAAGAAACCACCAAAAATTTTAACCAGTCATCGTTCTCACAACACTGAGGACCAGTCATTCGAAATGACTTCTCCATGCATTTTATGCATTGGTAAAAGCACTATGATGAAAAGTGTGATATGTTTTCAGGTATCTCCTATACTAATAGAGCCACATGCTCACCGGTTTGCCACATGATGTAGGCCTATGGACTGAACAAGAAACCACCAAAAATTTTAACCAGTCATCGTTCTCACAACACTGAGGACCAGTCATTCGAAATGACTTCTCCATGCATTTTATGCATTGGTAAAAGCACTATGATGAAAAGTGTGATATGTTTTCAGGTATCTCCTATACTAATAGAGCCACATGCTCACCGGTTTGCCACATGATGTAGGCCTATGGACTGAACAAGAAACCACCAAAAATTTTAACCAGTCATCGTTCTCACAACACTGAGGACCAGTCATTCGAAATGACTTCTCCATGCATTTTATGCATTGGTAAAAGCACTATGATGAAAAGTGTGATATGTTTTCAGGTATCTCCTATACTAATAGAGCCACATGCTCACCGGTTTGCCACATGATGTAGGCCTATGGACTGAACAAGAAACCACCAAAAATTTTAACCAGTCATCGTTCTCACAACACTGAGGACCAGTCATTCGAAATGACTTCTCCATGCATTTTATGCATTGGTAAAAGCACTATGATGAAAAGTGTGATATGTTTTCAGGTATCTCCTATACTAATAGAGCCACATGCTCACCGGTTTGCCACATGATGTAGGCCTATGGACTGAACAAGAAACCACCAAAAATTTTAACCAGTCATCGTTCTCACAACACTGAGGACCAGTCATTCGAAATGACTTCTCCATGCATTTTATGCATTGGTAAAAGCACTATGATGAAAAGTGTGATATGTTTTCAGGTATCTCCTATACTAATAGAGCCACATGCTCACCGGTTTGCCACATGATGTAGGCCTATGGACTGAACAAGAAACCACCAAAAATTTTAACCAGTCATCGTTCTCACAACACTGAGGACCAGTCATTCGAAATGACTTCTCCATGCATTTTATGCATTGGTAAAAGCACTATGATGAAAAGTGTGATATGTTTTCAGGTATCTCCTATACTAATAGAGCCACATGCTCACCGGTTTGCCACATGATGTAGGCCTATGGACTGAACAAGAAACCACCAAAAATTTTAACCAGTCATCGTTCTCACAACACTGAGGACCAGTCATTCGAAATGACTTCTCCATGCATTTTATGCATTGGTAAAAGCACTATGATGAAAAGTGTGATATGTTTTCAGGTATCTCCTATACTAATAGAGCCACATGCTCACCGGTTTGCCACATGATGTAGGCCTATGGACTGAACAAGAAACCACCAAAAATTTTAACCAGTCATCGTTCTCACAACACTGAGGACCAGTCATTCGAAATGACTTCTCCATGCATTTTATGCATTGGTAAAAGCACTATGATGAAAAGTGTGATATGTTTTCAGGTATCTCCTATACTAATAGAGCCACATGCTCACCGGTTTGCCACATGATGTAGGCCTATGGACTGAACAAGAAACCACCAAAAATTTTAACCAGTCATCGTTCTCACAACACTGAGGACCAGTCATTCGAAATGACTTCTCCATGCATTTTATGCATTGGTAAAAGCACTATGATGAAAAGTGTGATATGTTTTCAGGTATCTCCTATACTAATAGAGCCACATGCTCACCGGTTTGCCACATGATGTAGGCCTATGGACTGAACAAGAAACCACCAAAAATTTTAACCAGTCATCGTTCTCACAACACTGAGGACCAGTCATTCGAAATGACTTCTCCATGCATTTTATGCATTGGTAAAAGCACTATGATGAAAAGTGTGATATGTTTTCAGGTATCTCCTATACTAATAGAGCCACATGCTCACCGGTTTGCCACATGATGTAGGCCTATGGACTGAACAAGAAACCACCAAAAATTTTAACCAGTCATCGTTCTCACAACACTGAGGACCAGTCATTCGAAATGACTTCTCCATGCATTTTATGCATTGGTAAAAGCACTATGATGAAAAGTGTGATATGTTTTCAGGTATCTCCTATACTAATAGAGCCACATGCTCACCGGTTTGCCACATGATGTAGGCCTATGGACTGAACAAGAAACCACCAAAAATTTTAACCAGTCATCGTTCTCACAACACTGAGGACCAGTCATTCGAAATGACTTCTCCATGCATTTTATGCATTGGTAAAAGCACTATGATGAAAAGTGTGATATGTTTTCAGGTATCTCCTATACTAATAGAGCCACATGCTCACCGGTTTGCCACATGATGTAGGCCTATGGACTGAACAAGAAACCACCAAAAATTTTAACCAGTCATCGTTCTCACAACACTGAGGACCAGTCATTCGAAATGACTTCTCCATGCATTTTATGCATTGGTAAAAGCACTATGATGAAAAGTGTGATATGTTTTCAGGTATCTCCTATACTAATAGAGCCACATGCTCACCGGTTTGCCACATGATGTAGGCCTATGGACTGAACAAGAAACCACCAAAAATTTTAACCAGTCATCGTTCTCACAACACTGAGGACCAGTCATTCGAAATGACTTCTCCATGCATTTTATGCATTGGTAAAAGCACTATGATGAAAAGTGTGATATGTTTTCAGGTATCTCCTATACTAATAGAGCCACATGCTCACCGGTTTGCCACATGATGTAGGCCTATGGACTGAACAAGAAACCACCAAAAATTTTAACCAGTCATCGTTCTCACAACACTGAGGACCAGTCATTCGAAATGACTTCTCCATGCATTTTATGCATTGGTAAAAGCACTATGATGAAAAGTGTGATATGTTTTCAGGTATCTCCTATACTAATAGAGCCACATGCTCACCGGTTTGCCACATGATGTAGGCCTATGGACTGAACAAGAAACCACCAAAAATTTTAACCAGTCATCGTTCTCACAACACTGAGGACCAGTCATTCGAAATGACTTCTCCATGCATTTTATGCATTGGTAAAAGCACTATGATGAAAAGTGTGATATGTTTTCAGGTATCTCCTATACTAATAGAGCCACATGCTCACCGGTTTGCCACATGATGTAGGCCTATGGACTGAACAAGAAACCACCAAAAATTTTAACCAGTCATCGTTCTCACAACACTGAGGACCAGTCATTCGAAATGACTTCTCCATGCATTTTATGCATTGGTAAAAGCACTATGATGAAAAGTGTGATATGTTTTCAGGTATCTCCTATACTAATAGAGCCACATGCTCACCGGTTTGCCACATGATGTAGGCCTATGGACTGAACAAGAAACCACCAAAAATTTTAACCAGTCATCGTTCTCACAACACTGAGGACCAGTCATTCGAAATGACTTCTCCATGCATTTTATGCATTGGTAAAAGCACTATGATGAAAAGTGTGATATGTTTTCAGGTATCTCCTATACTAATAGAGCCACATGCTCACCGGTTTGCCACATGATGTAGGCCTATGGACTGAACAAGAAACCACCAAAAATTTTAACCAGTCATCGTTCTCACAACACTGAGGACCAGTCATTCGAAATGACTTCTCCATGCATTTTATGCATTGGTAAAAGCACTATGATGAAAAGTGTGATATGTTTTCAGGTATCTCCTATACTAATAGAGCCACATGCTCACCGGTTTGCCACATGATGTAGGCCTATGGACTGAACAAGAAACCACCAAAAATTTTAACCAGTCATCGTTCTCACAACACTGAGGACCAGTCATTCGAAATGACTTCTCCATGCATTTTATGCATTGGTAAAAGCACTATGATGAAAAGTGTGATATGTTTTCAGGTATCTCCTATACTAATAGAGCCACATGCTCACCGGTTTGCCACATGATGTAGGCCTATGGACTGAACAAGAAACCACCAAAAATTTTAACCAGTCATCGTTCTCACAACACTGAGGACCAGTCATTCGAAATGACTTCTCCATGCATTTTATGCATTGGTAAAAGCACTATGATGAAAAGTGTGATATGTTTTCAGGTATCTCCTATACTAATAGAGCCACATGCTCACCGGTTTGCCACATGATGTAGGCCTATGGACTGAACAAGAAACCACCAAAAATTTTAACCAGTCATCGTTCTCACAACACTGAGGACCAGTCATTCGAAATGACTTCTCCATGCATTTTATGCATTGGTAAAAGCACTATGATGAAAAGTGTGATATGTTTTCAGGTATCTCCTATACTAATAGAGCCACATGCTCACCGGTTTGCCACATGATGTAGGCCTATGGACTGAACAAGAAACCACCAAAAATTTTAACCAGTCATCGTTCTCACAACACTGAGGACCAGTCATTCGAAATGACTTCTCCATGCATTTTATGCATTGGTAAAAGCACTATGATGAAAAGTGTGATATGTTTTCAGGTATCTCCTATACTAATAGAGCCACATGCTCACCGGTTTGCCACATGATGTAGGCCTATGGACTGAACAAGAAACCACCAAAAATTTTAACCAGTCATCGTTCTCACAACACTGAGGACCAGTCATTCGAAATGACTTCTCCATGCATTTTATGCATTGGTAAAAGCACTATGATGAAAAGTGTGATATGTTTTCAGGTATCTCCTATACTAATAGAGCCACATGCTCACCGGTTTGCCACATGATGTAGGCCTATGGACTGAACAAGAAACCACCAAAAATTTTAACCAGTCATCGTTCTCACAACACTGAGGACCAGTCATTCGAAATGACTTCTCCATGCATTTTATGCATTGGTAAAAGCACTATGATGAAAAGTGTGATATGTTTTCAGGTATCTCCTATACTAATAGAGCCACATGCTCACCGGTTTGCCACATGATGTAGGCCTATGGACTGAACAAGAAACCACCAAAAATTTTAACCAGTCATCGTTCTCACAACACTGAGGACCAGTCATTCGAAATGACTTCTCCATGCATTTTATGCATTGGTAAAAGCACTATGATGAAAAGTGTGATATGTTTTCAGGTATCTCCTATACTAATAGAGCCACATGCTCACCGGTTTGCCACATGATGTAGGCCTATGGACTGAACAAGAAACCACCAAAAATTTTAACCAGTCATCGTTCTCACAACACTGAGGACCAGTCATTCGAAATGACTTCTCCATGCATTTTATGCATTGGTAAAAGCACTATGATGAAAAGTGTGATATGTTTTCAGGTATCTCCTATACTAATAGAGCCACATGCTCACCGGTTTGCCACATGATGTAGGCCTATGGACTGAACAAGAAACCACCAAAAATTTTAACCAGTCATCGTTCTCACAACACTGAGGACCAGTCATTCGAAATGACTTCTCCATGCATTTTATGCATTGGTAAAAGCACTATGATGAAAAGTGTGATATGTTTTCAGGTATCTCCTATACTAATAGAGCCACATGCTCACCGGTTTGCCACATGATGTAGGCCTATGGACTGAACAAGAAACCACCAAAAATTTTAACCAGTCATCGTTCTCACAACACTGAGGACCAGTCATTCGAAATGACTTCTCCATGCATTTTATGCATTGGTAAAAGCACTATGATGAAAAGTGTGATATGTTTTCAGGTATCTCCTATACTAATAGAGCCACATGCTCACCGGTTTGCCACATGATGTAGGCCTATGGACTGAACAAGAAACCACCAAAAATTTTAACCAGTCATCGTTCTCACAACACTGAGGACCAGTCATTCGAAATGACTTCTCCATGCATTTTATGCATTGGTAAAAGCACTATGATGAAAAGTGTGATATGTTTTCAGGTATCTCCTATACTAATAGAGCCACATGCTCACCGGTTTGCCACATGATGTAGGCCTATGGACTGAACAAGAAACCACCAAAAATTTTAACCAGTCATCGTTCTCACAACACTGAGGACCAGTCATTCGAAATGACTTCTCCATGCATTTTATGCATTGGTAAAAGCACTATGATGAAAAGTGTGATATGTTTTCAGGTATCTCCTATACTAATAGAGCCACATGCTCACCGGTTTGCCACATGATGTAGGCCTATGGACTGAACAAGAAACCACCAAAAATTTTAACCAGTCATCGTTCTCACAACACTGAGGACCAGTCATTCGAAATGACTTCTCCATGCATTTTATGCATTGGTAAAAGCACTATGATGAAAAGTGTGATATGTTTTCAGGTATCTCCTATACTAATAGAGCCACATGCTCACCGGTTTGCCACATGATGTAGGCCTATGGACTGAACAAGAAACCACCAAAAATTTTAACCAGTCATCGTTCTCACAACACTGAGGACCAGTCATTCGAAATGACTTCTCCATGCATTTTATGCATTGGTAAAAGCACTATGATGAAAAGTGTGATATGTTTTCAGGTATCTCCTATACTAATAGAGCCACATGCTCACCGGTTTGCCACATGATGTAGGCCTATGGACTGAACAAGAAACCACCAAAAATTTTAACCAGTCATCGTTCTCACAACACTGAGGACCAGTCATTCGAAATGACTTCTCCATGCATTTTATGCATTGGTAAAAGCACTATGATGAAAAGTGTGATATGTTTTCAGGTATCTCCTATACTAATAGAGCCACATGCTCACCGGTTTGCCACATGATGTAGGCCTATGGACTGAACAAGAAACCACCAAAAATTTTAACCAGTCATCGTTCTCACAACACTGAGGACCAGTCATTCGAAATGACTTCTCCATGCATTTTATGCATTGGTAAAAGCACTATGATGAAAAGTGTGATATGTTTTCAGGTATCTCCTATACTAATAGAGCCACATGCTCACCGGTTTGCCACATGATGTAGGCCTATGGACTGAACAAGAAACCACCAAAAATTTTAACCAGTCATCGTTCTCACAACACTGAGGACCAGTCATTCGAAATGACTTCTCCATGCATTTTATGCATTGGTAAAAGCACTATGATGAAAAGTGTGATATGTTTTCAGGTATCTCCTATACTAATAGAGCCACATGCTCACCGGTTTGCCACATGATGTAGGCCTATGGACTGAACAAGAAACCACCAAAAATTTTAACCAGTCATCGTTCTCACAACACTGAGGACCAGTCATTCGAAATGACTTCTCCATGCATTTTATGCATTGGTAAAAGCACTATGATGAAAAGTGTGATATGTTTTCAGGTATCTCCTATACTAATAGAGCCACATGCTCACCGGTTTGCCACATGATGTAGGCCTATGGACTGAACAAGAAACCACCAAAAATTTTAACCAGTCATCGTTCTCACAACACTGAGGACCAGTCATTCGAAATGACTTCTCCATGCATTTTATGCATTGGTAAAAGCACTATGATGAAAAGTGTGATATGTTTTCAGGTATCTCCTATACTAATAGAGCCACATGCTCACCGGTTTGCCACATGATGTAGGCCTATGGACTGAACAAGAAACCACCAAAAATTTTAACCAGTCATCGTTCTCACAACACTGAGGACCAGTCATTCGAAATGACTTCTCCATGCATTTTATGCATTGGTAAAAGCACTATGATGAAAAGTGTGATATGTTTTCAGGTATCTCCTATACTAATAGAGCCACATGCTCACCGGTTTGCCACATGATGTAGGCCTATGGACTGAACAAGAAACCACCAAA
The DNA here is from genome assembly GCF_032444005.1 of Ranitomeya imitator. Lineage (NCBI taxonomy): Eukaryota > Metazoa > Chordata > Amphibia > Anura > Dendrobatidae > Ranitomeya > Ranitomeya imitator. Next base: position 237,425 of record NW_027194906.1, read on the forward strand.
AATTTTAACCAGTCATCGTTCTCACAACACTGAGGACCAGTCATTCGAAATGACTTCTCCATGCATTTTATGCATTGGTAAAAGCACTATGATGAAAAGTGTGATATGTTTTCAGGTATCTCCTATACTAATAGAGCCACATGCTCACCGGTTTGCCACATGATGTAGGCCTATGGACTGAACAAGAAACCACCAAAAATTTTAACCAGTCATCGTTCTCACAACACTGAGGACCAGTCATTCGAAATGACTTCTCCATGCATTTTATGCATTGGTAAAAGCACTATGATGAAAAGTGTGATATGTTTTCAGGTATCTCCTATACTAATAGAGCCACATGCTCACCGGTTTGCCACATGATGTAGGCCTATGGACTGAACAAGAAACCACCAAAAATTTTAACCAGTCATCGTTCTCACAACACTGAGGACCAGTCATTCGAAATGACTTCTCCATGCATTTTATGCATTGGTAAAAGCACTATGATGAAAAGTGTGATATGTTTTCAGGTATCTCCTATACTAATAGAGCCACATGCTCACCGGTTTGCCACATGATGTAGGCCTATGGACTGAACAAGAAACCACCAAAAATTTTAACCAGTCATCGTTCTCACAACACTGAGGACCAGTCATTCGAAATGACTTCTCCATGCATTTTATGCATTGGTAAAAGCACTATGATGAAAAGTGTGATATGTTTTCAGGTATCTCCTATACTAATAGAGCCACATGCTCACCGGTTTGCCACATGATGTAGGCCTATGGACTGAACAAGAAACCACCAAAAATTTTAACCAGTCATCGTTCTCACAACACTGAGGACCAGTCATTCGAAATGACTTCTCCATGCATTTTATGCATTGGTAAAAGCACTATGATGAAAAGTGTGATATGTTTTCAGGTATCTCCTATACTAATAGAGCCACATGCTCACCGGTTTGCCACATGATGTAGGCCTATGGACTGAACAAGAAACCACCAAAAATTTTAACCAGTCATCGTTCTCACAACACTGAGGACCAGTCATTCGAAATGACTTCTCCATGCATTTTATGCATTGGTAAAAGCACTATGATGAAAAGTGTGATATGTTTTCAGGTATCTCCTATACTAATAGAGCCACATGCTCACCGGTTTGCCACATGATGTAGGCCTATGGACTGAACAAGAAACCACCAAAAATTTTAACCAGTCATCGTTCTCACAACACTGAGGACCAGTCATTCGAAATGACTTCTCCATGCATTTTATGCATTGGTAAAAGCACTATGATGAAAAGTGTGATATGTTTTCAGGTATCTCCTATACTAATAGAGCCACATGCTCACCGGTTTGCCACATGATGTAGGCCTATGGACTGAACAAGAAACCACCAAAAATTTTAACCAGTCATCGTTCTCACAACACTGAGGACCAGTCATTCGAAATGACTTCTCCATGCATTTTATGCATTGGTAAAAGCACTATGATGAAAAGTGTGATATGTTTTCAGGTATCTCCTATACTAATAGAGCCACATGCTCACCGGTTTGCCACATGATGTAGGCCTATGGACTGAACAAGAAACCACCAAAAATTTTAACCAGTCATCGTTCTCACAACACTGAGGACCAGTCATTCGAAATGACTTCTCCATGCATTTTATGCATTGGTAAAAGCACTATGATGAAAAGTGTGATATGTTTTCAGGTATCTCCTATACTAATAGAGCCACATGCTCACCGGTTTGCCACATGATGTAGGCCTATGGACTGAACAAGAAACCACCAAAAATTTTAACCAGTCATCGTTCTCACAACACTGAGGACCAGTCATTCGAAATGACTTCTCCATGCATTTTATGCATTGGTAAAAGCACTATGATGAAAAGTGTGATATGTTTTCAGGTATCTCCTATACTAATAGAGCCACATGCTCACCGGTTTGCCACATGATGTAGGCCTATGGACTGAACAAGAAACCACCAAAAATTTTAACCAGTCATCGTTCTCACAACACTGAGGACCAGTCATTCGAAATGACTTCTCCATGCATTTTATGCATTGGTAAAAGCACTATGATGAAAAGTGTGATATGTTTTCAGGTATCTCCTATACTAATAGAGCCACATGCTCACCGGTTTGCCACATGATGTAGGCCTATGGACTGAACAAGAAACCACCAAAAATTTTAACCAGTCATCGTTCTCACAACACTGAGGACCAGTCATTCGAAATGACTTCTCCATGCATTTTATGCATTGGTAAAAGCACTATGATGAAAAGTGTGATATGTTTTCAGGTATCTCCTATACTAATAGAGCCACATGCTCACCGGTTTGCCACATGATGTAGGCCTATGGACTGAACAAGAAACCACCAAAAATTTTAACCAGTCATCGTTCTCACAACACTGAGGACCAGTCATTCGAAATGACTTCTCCATGCATTTTATGCATTGGTAAAAGCACTATGATGAAAAGTGTGATATGTTTTCAGGTATCTCCTATACTAATAGAGCCACATGCTCACCGGTTTGCCACATGATGTAGGCCTATGGACTGAACAAGAAACCACCAAAAATTTTAACCAGTCATCGTTCTCACAACACTGAGGACCAGTCATTCGAAATGACTTCTCCATGCATTTTATGCATTGGTAAAAGCACTATGATGAAAAGTGTGATATGTTTTCAGGTATCTCCTATACTAATAGAGCCACATGCTCACCGGTTTGCCACATGATGTAGGCCTATGGACTGAACAAGAAACCACCAAAAATTTTAACCAGTCATCGTTCTCACAACACTGAGGACCAGTCATTCGAAATGACTTCTCCATGCATTTTATGCATTGGTAAAAGCACTATGATGAAAAGTGTGATATGTTTTCAGGTATCTCCTATACTAATAGAGCCACATGCTCACCGGTTTGCCACATGATGTAGGCCTATGGACTGAACAAGAAACCACCAAAAATTTTAACCAGTCATCGTTCTCACAACACTGAGGACCAGTCATTCGAAATGACTTCTCCATGCATTTTATGCATTGGTAAAAGCACTATGATGAAAAGTGTGATATGTTTTCAGGTATCTCCTATACTAATAGAGCCACATGCTCACCGGTTTGCCACATGATGTAGGCCTATGGACTGAACAAGAAACCACCAAAAATTTTAACCAGTCATCGTTCTCACAACACTGAGGACCAGTCATTCGAAATGACTTCTCCATGCATTTTATGCATTGGTAAAAGCACTATGATGAAAAGTGTGATATGTTTTCAGGTATCTCCTATACTAATAGAGCCACATGCTCACCGGTTTGCCACATGATGTAGGCCTATGGACTGAACAAGAAACCACCAAAAATTTTAACCAGTCATCGTTCTCACAACACTGAGGACCAGTCATTCGAAATGACTTCTCCATGCATTTTATGCATTGGTAAAAGCACTATGATGAAAAGTGTGATATGTTTTCAGGTATCTCCTATACTAATAGAGCCACATGCTCACCGGTTTGCCACATGATGTAGGCCTATGGACTGAACAAGAAACCACCAAAAATTTTAACCAGTCATCGTTCTCACAACACTGAGGACCAGTCATTCGAAATGACTTCTCCATGCATTTTATGCATTGGTAAAAGCACTATGATGAAAAGTGTGATATGTTTTCAGGTATCTCCTATACTAATAGAGCCACATGCTCACCGGTTTGCCACATGATGTAGGCCTATGGACTGAACAAGAAACCACCAAAAATTTTAACCAGTCATCGTTCTCACAACACTGAGGACCAGTCATTCGAAATGACTTCTCCATGCATTTTATGCATTGGTAAAAGCACTATGATGAAAAGTGTGATATGTTTTCAGGTATCTCCTATACTAATAGAGCCACATGCTCACCGGTTTGCCACATGATGTAGGCCTATGGACTGAACAAGAAACCACCAAAAATTTTAACCAGTCATCGTTCTCACAACACTGAGGACCAGTCATTCGAAATGACTTCTCCATGCATTTTATGCATTGGTAAAAGCACTATGATGAAAAGTGTGATATGTTTTCAGGTATCTCCTATACTAATAGAGCCACATGCTCACCGGTTTGCCACATGATGTAGGCCTATGGACTGAACAAGAAACCACCAAAAATTTTAACCAGTCATCGTTCTCACAACACTGAGGACCAGTCATTCGAAATGACTTCTCCATGCATTTTATGCATTGGTAAAAGCACTATGATGAAAAGTGTGATATGTTTTCAGGTATCTCCTATACTAATAGAGCCACATGCTCACCGGTTTGCCACATGATGTAGGCCTATGGACTGAACAAGAAACCACCAAAAATTTTAACCAGTCATCGTTCTCACAACACTGAGGACCAGTCATTCGAAATGACTTCTCCATGCATTTTATGCATTGGTAAAAGCACTATGATGAAAAGTGTGATATGTTTTCAGGTATCTCCTATACTAATAGAGCCACATGCTCACCGGTTTGCCACATGATGTAGGCCTATGGACTGAACAAGAAACCACCAAAAATTTTAACCAGTCATCGTTCTCACAACACTGAGGACCAGTCATTCGAAATGACTTCTCCATGCATTTTATGCATTGGTAAAAGCACTATGATGAAAAGTGTGATATGTTTTCAGGTATCTCCTATACTAATAGAGCCACATGCTCACCGGTTTGCCACATGATGTAGGCCTATGGACTGAACAAGAAACCACCAAAAATTTTAACCAGTCATCGTTCTCACAACACTGAGGACCAGTCATTCGAAATGACTTCTCCATGCATTTTATGCATTGGTAAAAGCACTATGATGAAAAGTGTGATATGTTTTCAGGTATCTCCTATACTAATAGAGCCACATGCTCACCGGTTTGCCACATGATGTAGGCCTATGGACTGAACAAGAAACCACCAAAAATTTTAACCAGTCATCGTTCTCACAACACTGAGGACCAGTCATTCGTCGAAATGACTTCTCCATGCATTTTATGCATTGGTAAAAGCACTATGATGAAAAGTGTGATATGTTTTCAGGTATCTCCTATACTAATAGAGCCACATGCTCACCGGTTTGCCACATGATGTAGGCCTATGGACTGAACAAGAAACCACCAAAAATTTTAACCAGTCATCGTTCTCACAACACTGAGGACCAGTCATTCGAAATGACTTCTCCATGCATTTTATGCATTGGTAAAAGCACTATGATGAAAAGTGTGATATGTTTTCAGGTATCTCCTATACTAATAGAGCCACATGCTCACCGGTTTGCCACATGATGTAGGCCTATGGACTGAACAAGAAACCACCAAAAATTTTAACCAGTCATCGTTCTCACAACACTGAGGACCAGTCATTCGAAATGACTTCTCCATGCATTTTATGCATTGGTAAAAGCACTATGATGAAAAGTGTGATATGTTTTCAGGTATCTCCTATACTAATAGAGCCACATGCTCACCGGTTTGCCACATGATGTAGGCCTATGGACTGAACAAGAAACCACCAAAAATTTTAACCAGTCATCGTTCTCACAACACTGAGGACCAGTCATTCGAAATGACTTCTCCATGCATTTTATGCATTGGTAAAAGCACTATGATGAAAAGTGTGATATGTTTTCAGGTATCTCCTATACTAATAGAGCCACATGCTCACCGGTTTGCCACATGATGTAGGCCTATGGACTGAACAAGAAACCACCAAAAATTTTAACCAGTCATCGTTCTCACAACACTGAGGACCAGTCATTCGAAATGACTTCTCCATGCATTTTATGCATTGGTAAAAGCACTATGATGAAAAGTGTGATATGTTTTCAGGTATCTCCTATACTAATAGAGCCACATGCTCACCGGTTTGCCACATGATGTAGGCCTATGGACTGAACAAGAAACCACCAAAAATTTTAACCAGTCATCGTTCTCACAACACTGAGGACCAGTCATTCGAAATGACTTCTCCATGCATTTTATGCATTGGTAAAAGCACTATGATGAAAAGTGTGATATGTTTTCAGGTATCTCCTATACTAATAGAGCCACATGCTCACCGGTTTGCCACATGATGTAGGCCTATGGACTGAACAAGAAACCACCAAAAATTTTAACCAGTCATCGTTCTCACAACACTGAGGACCAGTCATTCGAAATGACTTCTCCATGCATTTTATGCATTGGTAAAAGCACTATGATGAAAAGTGTGATATGTTTTCAGGTATCTCCTATACTAATAGAGCCACATGCTCACCGGTTTGCCACATGATGTAGGCCTATGGACTGAACAAGAAACCACCAAAAATTTTAACCAGTCATCGTTCTCACAACACTGAGGACCAGTCATTCGAAATGACTTCTCCATGCATTTTATGCATTGGTAAAAGCACTATGATGAAAAGTGTGATATGTTTTCAGGTATCTCCTATACTAATAGAGCCACATGCTCACCGGTTTGCCACATGATGTAGGCCTATGGACTGAACAAGAAACCACCAAAAATTTTAACCAGTCATCGTTCTCACAACACTGAGGACCAGTCATTCGAAATGACTTCTCCATGCATTTTATGCATTGGTAAAAGCACTATGATGAAAAGTGTGATATGTTTTCAGGTATCTCCTATACTAATAGAGCCACATGCTCACCGGTTTGCCACATGATGTAGGCCTATGGACTGAACAAGAAACCACCAAAAATTTTAACCAGTCATCGTTCTCACAACACTGAGGACCAGTCATTCGAAATGACTTCTCCATGCATTTTATGCATTGGTAAAAGCACTATGATGAAAAGTGTGATATGTTTTCAGGTATCTCCTATACTAATAGAGCCACATGCTCACCGGTTTGCCACATGATGTAGGCCTATGGACTGAACAAGAAACCACCAAAAATTTTAACCAGTCATCGTTCTCACAACACTGAGGACCAGTCATTCGAAATGACTTCTCCATGCATTTTATGCATTGGTAAAAGCACTATGATGAAAAGTGTGATATGTTTTCAGGTATCTCCTATACTAATAGAGCCACATGCTCACCGGTTTGCCACATGATGTAGGCCTATGGACTGAACAAGAAACCACCAAAAATTTTAACCAGTCATCGTTCTCACAACACTGAGGACCAGTCATTCGAAATGACTTCTCCATGCATTTTATGCATTGGTAAAAGCACTATGATGAAAAGTGTGATATGTTTTCAGGTATCTCCTATACTAATAGAGCCACATGCTCACCGGTTTGCCACATGATGTAGGCCTATGGACTGAACAAGAAACCACCAAAAATTTTAACCAGTCATCGTTCTCACAACACTGAGGACCAGTCATTCGAAATGACTTCTCCATGCATTTTATGCATTGGTAAAAGCACTATGATGAAAAGTGTGATATGTTTTCAGGTATCTCCTATACTAATAGAGCCACATGCTCACCGGTTTGCCACATGATGTAGGCCTATGGACTGAACAAGAAACCACCAAAAATTTTAACCAGTCATCGTTCTCACAACACTGAGGACCAGTCATTCGAAATGACTTCTCCATGCATTTTATGCATTGGTAAAAGCACTATGATGAAAAGTGTGATATGTTTTCAGGTATCTCCTATACTAATAGAGCCACATGCTCACCGGTTTGCCACATGATGTAGGCCTATGGACTGAACAAGAAACCACCAAAAATTTTAACCAGTCATCGTTCTCACAACACTGAGGACCAGTCATTCGAAATGACTTCTCCATGCATTTTATGCATTGGTAAAAGCACTATGATGAAAAGTGTGATATGTTTTCAGGTATCTCCTATACTAATAGAGCCACATGCTCACCGGTTTGCCACATGATGTAGGCCTATGGACTGAACAAGAAACCACCAAAAATTTTAACCAGTCATCGTTCTCACAACACTGAGGACCAGTCATTCGAAATGACTTCTCCATGCATTTTATGCATTGGTAAAAGCACTATGATGAAAAGTGTGATATGTTTTCAGGTATCTCCTATACTAATAGAGCCACATGCTCACCGGTTTGCCACATGATGTAGGCCTATGGACTGAACAAGAAACCACCAAAAATTTTAACCAGTCATCGTTCTCACAACACTGAGGACCAGTCATTCGAAATGACTTCTCCATGCATTTTATGCATTGGTAAAAGCACTATGATGAAAAGTGTGATATGTTTTCAGGTATCTCCTATACTAATAGAGCCACATGCTCACCGGTTTGCCACATGATGTAGGCCTATGGACTGAACAAGAAACCACCAAAAATTTTAACCAGTCATCGTTCTCACAACACTGAGGACCAGTCATTCGAAATGACTTCTCCATGCATTTTATGCATTGGTAAAAGCACTATGATGAAAAGTGTGATATGTTTTCAGGTATCTCCTATACTAATAGAGCCACATGCTCACCGGTTTGCCACATGATGTAGGCCTATGGACTGAACAAGAAACCACCAAAAATTTTAACCAGTCATCGTTCTCACAACACTGAGGACCAGTCATTCGAAATGACTTCTCCATGCATTTTATGCATTGGTAAAAGCACTATGATGAAAAGTGTGATATGTTTTCAGGTATCTCCTATACTAATAGAGCCACATGCTCACCGGTTTGCCACATGATGTAGGCCTATGGACTGAACAAGAAACCACCAAAAATTTTAACCAGTCATCGTTCTCACAACACTGAGGACCAGTCATTCGAAATGACTTCTCCATGCATTTTATGCATTGGTAAAAGCACTATGATGAAAAGTGTGATATGTTTTCAGGTATCTCCTATACTAATAGAGCCACATGCTCACCGGTTTGCCACATGATGTAGGCCTATGGACTGAACAAGAAACCACCAAAAATTTTAACCAGTCATCGTTCTCACAACACTGAGGACCAGTCATTCGAAATGACTTCTCCATGCATTTTATGCATTGGTAAAAGCACTATGATGAAAAGTGTGATATGTTTTCAGGTATCTCCTATACTAATAGAGCCACATGCTCACCGGTTTGCCACATGATGTAGGCCTATGGACTGAACAAGAAACCACCAAAAATTTTAACCAGTCATCGTTCTCACAACACTGAGGACCAGTCATTCGAAATGACTTCTCCATGCATTTTATGCATTGGTAAAAGCACTATGATGAAAAGTGTGATATGTTTTCAGGTATCTCCTATACTAATAGAGCCACATGCTCACCGGTTTGCCACATGATGTAGGCCTATGGACTGAACAAGAAACCACCAAAAATTTTAACCAGTCATCGTTCTCACAACACTGAGGACCAGTCATTCGAAATGACTTCTCCATGCATTTTATGCATTGGTAAAAGCACTATGATGAAAAGTGTGATATGTTTTCAGGTATCTCCTATACTAATAGAGCCACATGCTCACCGGTTTGCCACATGATGTAGGCCTATGGACTGAACAAGAAACCACCAAAAATTTTAACCAGTCATCGTTCTCACAACACTGAGGACCAGTCATTCGAAATGACTTCTCCATGCATTTTATGCATTGGTAAAAGCACTATGATGAAAAGTGTGATATGTTTTCAGGTATCTCCTATACTAATAGAGCCACATGCTCACCGGTTTGCCACATGATGTAGGCCTATGGACTGAACAAGAAACCACCAAAAATTTTAACCAGTCATCGTTCTCACAACACTGAGGACCAGTCATTCGAAATGACTTCTCCATGCATTTTATGCATTGGTAAAAGCACTATGATGAAAAGTGTGATATGTTTTCAGGTATCTCCTATACTAATAGAGCCACATGCTCACCGGTTTGCCACATGATGTAGGCCTATGGACTGAACAAGAAACCACCAAAAATTTTAACCAGTCATCGTTCTCACAACACTGAGGACCAGTCATTCGAAATGACTTCTCCATGCATTTTATGCATTGGTAAAAGCACTATGATGAAAAGTGTGATATGTTTTCAGGTATCTCCTATACTAATAGAGCCACATGCTCACCGGTTTGCCACATGATGTAGGCCTATGGACTGAACAAGAAACCACCAAAAATTTTAACCAGTCATCGTTCTCACAACACTGAGGACCAGTCATTCGAAATGACTTCTCCATGCATTTTATGCATTGGTAAAAGCACTATGATGAAAAGTGTGATATGTTTTCAGGTATCTCCTATACTAATAGAGCCACATGCTCACCGGTTTGCCACATGATGTAGGCCTATGGACTGAACAAGAAACCACCAAAAATTTTAACCAGTCATCGTTCTCACAACACTGAGGACCAGTCATTCGAAATGACTTCTCCATGCATTTTATGCATTGGTAAAAGCACTATGATGAAAAGTGTGATATGTTTTCAGGTATCTCCTATACTAATAGAGCCACATGCTCACCGGTTTGCCACATGATGTAGGCCTATGGACTGAACAAGAAACCACCAAAAATTTTAACCAGTCATCGTTCTCACAACACTGAGGACCAGTCATTCGAAATGACTTCTCCATGCATTTTATGCATTGGTAAAAGCACTATGATGAAAAGTGTGATATGTTTTCAGGTATCTCCTATACTAATAGAGCCACATGCTCACCGGTTTGCCACATGATGTAGGCCTATGGACTGAACAAGAAACCACCAAAAATTTTAACCAGTCATCGTTCTCACAACACTGAGGACCAGTCATTCGAAATGACTTCTCCATGCATTTTATGCATTGGTAAAAGCACTATGATGAAAAGTGTGATATGTTTTCAGGTATCTCCTATACTAATAGAGCCACATGCTCACCGGTTTGCCACATGATGTAGGCCTATGGACTGAACAAGAAACCACCAAAAATTTTAACCAGTCATCGTTCTCACAACACTGAGGACCAGTCATTCGAAATGACTTCTCCATGCATTTTATGCATTGGTAAAAGCACTATGATGAAAAGTGTGATATGTTTTCAGGTATCTCCTATACTAATAGAGCCACATGCTCACCGGTTTGCCACATGATGTAGGCCTATGGACTGAACAAGAAACCACCAAAAATTTTAACCAGTCATCGTTCTCACAACACTGAGGACCAGTCATTCGAAATGACTTCTCCATGCATTTTATGCATTGGTAAAAGCACTATGATGAAAAGTGTGATATGTTTTCAGGTATCTCCTATACTAATAGAGCCACATGCTCACCGGTTTGCCACATGATGTAGGCCTATGGACTGAACAAGAAACCACCAAAAATTTTAACCAGTCATCGTTCTCACAACACTGAGGACCAGTCATTCGAAATGACTTCTCCATGCATTTTATGCATTGGTAAAAGCACTATGATGAAAAGTGTGATATGTTTTCAGGTATCTCCTATACTAATAGAGCCACATGCTCACCGGTTTGCCACATGATGTAGGCCTATGGACTGAACAAGAAACCACCAAAAATTTTAACCAGTCATCGTTCTCACAACACTGAGGACCAGTCATTCGAAATGACTTCTCCATGCATTTTATGCATTGGTAAAAGCACTATGATGAAAAGTGTGATATGTTTTCAGGTATCTCCTATACTAATAGAGCCACATGCTCACCGGTTTGCCACATGATGTAGGCCTATGGACTGAACAAGAAACCACCAAAAATTTTAACCAGTCATCGTTCTCACAACACTGAGGACCAGTCATTCGAAATGACTTCTCCATGCATTTTATGCATTGGTAAAAGCACTATGATGAAAAGTGTGATATGTTTTCAGGTATCTCCTATACTAATAGAGCCACATGCTCACCGGTTTGCCACATGATGTAGGCCTATGGACTGAACAAGAAACCACCAAAAATTTTAACCAGTCATCGTTCTCACAACACTGAGGACCAGTCATTCGAAATGACTTCTCCATGCATTTTATGCATTGGTAAAAGCACTATGATGAAAAGTGTGATATGTTTTCAGGTATCTCCTATACTAATAGAGCCACATGCTCACCGGTTTGCCACATGATGTAGGCCTATGGACTGAACAAGAAACCACCAAAAATTTTAACCAGTCATCGTTCTCACAACACTGAGGACCAGTCATTCGAAATGACTTCTCCATGCATTTTATGCATTGGTAAAAGCACTATGATGAAAAGTGTGATATGTTTTCAGGTATCTCCTATACTAATAGAGCCACATGCTCACCGGTTTGCCACATGATGTAGGCCTATGGACTGAACAAGAAACCACCAAAAATTTTAACCAGTCATCGTTCTCACAACACTGAGGACCAGTCATTCGAAATGACTTCTCCATGCATTTTATGCATTGGTAAAAGCACTATGATGAAAAGTGTGATATGTTTTCAGGTATCTCCTATACTAATAGAGCCACATGCTCACCGGTTTGCCACATGATGTAGGCCTATGGACTGAACAAGAAACCACCAAAAATTTTAACCAGTCATCGTTCTCACAACACTGAGGACCAGTCATTCGAAATGACTTCTCCATGCATTTTATGCATTGGTTAAAAGCACCTACTGATGAAAAGTGTGATATGTTTTCAGGGTATCTCCTATACCTAATAGAGCCACATGCTCACCGGTTTGCCACATGATGTAGGCCTATGGACTGAACAAGAAACCACCAAAAATTTTAACCAGTCATCGTTCTCACAACACTGAGGACCAGTCATTCGAAATGACTTCTCCATGCATTTTATGCATTGGTAAAAGCACTATGATGAAAAGTGTGATATGTTTTCAGGTATCTCCTATACTAATAGAGCCACATGCTCACCGGTTTGCCACATGATGTAGGCCTATGGACTGAACAAGAAACCACCAAAAATTTTAACCATCATCGTTCTCACAACACTGAGGACCAGTCATTCGAAATGACTTCTCCATGCATTTTATGCATTGGTAAAAGCACTATGATGAAAAGTGTGATATGTTTTCAGGTATCTCCTATACTAATAGAGCCACATGCTCACCGGTTTGCCACATGATGTAGGCCTATGGACTGAACAAGAAACCACCAAAAATTTTAACCAGTCATCGTTCTCACAACACTGAGGACCAGTCATTCGAAATGACTTCTCCATGCATTTTATGCATTGGTAAAAGCACTATGATGAAAAGTGTGATATGTTTTCAGGTATCTCCTATACTAATAGAGCCACATGCTCACCGGTTTGCCACATGATGTAGGCCTATGGACTGAACAAGAAACCACCAAAAATTTTAACCAGTCATCGTTCTCACAACACTGAGGTCCAGTCATTCGAAATGACTTCTCCATGCATTTTATGCATTGGTAAAAGCACTATGATGAAAAGTGTGATATGTTTTCAGGTATCTCCTATACTAATAGGGCCACATGCTCACCGGTTTGCCACATGATGTAGGCCTATGGTCTGAACAAGAAACCACCAAAAATTTTAACCAGTCATCGTTCTCACAACACTGAGGACCATTCATTCGAAATGACTTCTCCATGCATTTTATGCATTGGTAAAAGCACTATGATGAAAAGTGTGATATGTTTTCAGGTATCTCCTATACTAATAGAGCCACATGCTCACCGGTTTGCCACATGATGTAGGCCTATGGACTGAACAAGAAACCACCAAAAATTTTAACCAGTCATCGTTCTCACAACACTGAGGACCAGTCATTCGAAATGACTTCTCCATGCATTTTATGCATTGGTAAAAGCACTATGATGAAAAGTGTGATATGTTTTCAGATATCTCCTATACTAATAGAGCCACATGCTCACCGGTTTGCCACATGATGTAGGCCTATGGACTGAACAAGAAACCACCAAAAATTTTAACCAGTCATCGTTCTCACAACACTGAGGACCAGTCATTCGAAATGACTTCTCCATGCATTTTATGCATTGGTAAAAGCACTATGATGAAAAGTGTGATATGTTTTCAGGTATCTCCTATACTAATAGAGCCACATGCTCACCGGTTTGCCACATGATGTAGGCCTATGGACTGAACAAGAAACCACCAAAAATTTTAACCAGTCATCGTTCTCACAACACTGAGGACCAGTCATTCGAAATGACTTCTCCATGCATTTTATGCATTGGTAAAAGCACTATGATGAAAAGTGTGATATGTTTTCAGGTATCTCCTATACTAATAGAGCCACATGCTCACCGGTTTGCCACATGATGTAGGCCTATGGACTGAACAAGAAACCACCAAAAATTTTAACCAGTCATCGTTCTCACAACACTGAGGACCAGTCATTCGAAATGACTTCTCCATGCATTTTATGCATTGGTAAAAGCACTATCGATGAAAAGTGTGATATGTTTTCAGGTATCTCCTATACTAATAGAGCCACATGCTCACCGGTTTGCCACATGATGTAGGCCTATGGACTGAACAAGAAACCACCAAAAATTTTAACCAGTCATCGTTCTCACAACACTGAGGACCAGTCATTCGAAATGACTTCTCCATGCATTTTATGCATTGGTAAAAGCACTATGATGAAAAGTGTGATATGTTTTCAGGTATCTCCTATACTAATAGAGCCACATGCTCACCGGTTTGCCACATGATGTAGGCCTATGGACTGAACAAGAAACCACCAAAAATTTTAACCAGTCATCGTTCTCACAACACTGAGGACCAGTCATTCGAAATGACTTCTCCATGCATTTTATGCATTGGTAAAAGCACTATGATGAAAAGTGTGATATGTTTTCAGGTATCTCCTATACTAATAGAGCCACATGCTCACCGGTTTGCCACATGATGTAGGCCTATGGACTGAACAAGAAACCACCAAAAATTTTAACCAGTCATCGTTCTCACAACACTGAGGACCAGTCATTCGAAATGACTTCTCCATGCATTTTATGCATTGGTAAAAGCACTATGATGAAAAGTGTGATATGTTTTCAGGTATCTCCTATACTAATAGAGCCACATGCTCACCGGTTTGCCACATGATGTAGGCCTATGGACTGAACAAGAAACCACCAAAAATTTTAACCAGTCATCGTTCTCACAACACTGAGGACCAGTCATTCGAAATGACTTCTCCATGCATTTTATGCATTGGTAAAAGCACTATGATGAAAAGTGTGATATGTTTTCAGGTATCTCCTATACTAATAGAGCCACATGCTCACCGGTTTGCCACATGATGTAGGCCTATGGACTGAACAAGAAACCACCAAAAATTTTAACCAGTCATCGTTCTCACAACACTGAGGACCAGTCATTCGAAATGACTTCTCCATGCATTTTATGCATTGGTAAAAGCACTATGATGAAAAGTGTGATATGTTTTCAGGTATCTCCTATACTAATAGAGCCACATGCTCACCGGTTTGCCACATGATGTAGGCCTATGGACTGAACAAGAAACCACCAAAAATTTTAACCAGTCATCGTTCTCACAACACTGAGGACCAGTCATTCGAAATGACTTCTCCATGCATTTTATGCATTGGTAAAAGCACTATGATGAAAAGTGTGATATGTTTTCAGGTATCTCCTATACTAATAGAGCCACATGCTCACCGGTTTGCCACATGATGTAGGCCTATGGACTGAACAAGAAACCACCAAAAATTTTAACCAGTCATCGTTCTCACAACACTGAGGACCAGTCATTCGAAATGACTTCTCCATGCATTTTATGCATTGGTAAAAGCACTATGATGAAAAGTGTGATATGTTTTCAGGTATCTCCTATACTAATAGAGCCACATGCTCACCGGTTTGCCACATGATGTAGGCCTATGGACTGAACAAGAAACCACCAAAAATTTTAACCAGTCATCGTTCTCACAACACTGAGGACCAGTCATTCGAAATGACTTCTCCATGCATTTTATGCATTGGTAAAAGCACTATGATGAAAAGTGTGATATGTTTTCAGGTATCTCCTATACTAATAGGGCCACATGCTCACCGGTTTGCCACATGATGTAGGCCTATGGACTGAACAAGAAACCACCAAAAATTTTAACCAGTCATCGTTCTCACAACACTGAGGACCAGTCATTCGAAATGACTTCTCCATGCATTTTATGCATTGGTAAAAGCACTATGATGAAAAGTGTGATATGTTTTCAGGTATCTCCTATACTAATAGAGCCACATGCTCACCCGGTTTGCCACATGATGTAGGCCTATGGACTGAACAAGAAACCACCAAAATTTTAACCAGTCATCGTTCTCACAACACTGAGGACCAGTCATTCGAAATGACTTCTCCATGCATTTTATGCATTGGTAAAAGCACTATGATGAAAAGTGTGATATGTTTTCAGGTATCTCCTATACTAATAGAGCCACATGCTCACGGTTTGCCACATGATGTAGGCCTATGGACTGAACAAGAAACCACCAAAATTTTAACCAGTCATCGTTCTCACAACACTGAGGACCAGTCATTCGAAATGACTTCTCCATGCATTTTATGCATTGGTAAAAGCACTATGATGAAAAGTGTGATATGTTTTCAGGTATCTCCTATACTAATAGAGCCACATGCTCACTCGGTTTGCCACATGATGTAGGCCTATGGACTGAACAAGAAACCACCAAAATTTTAACCAGTCATCGTTCTCACAACACTGAGGACCAGTCATTCGAAATGACTTCTCCATGCATTTTATGCATTGGTAAAAGCACTATGATGAAAAGTGTGATATGTTTTCAGGTATCTCCTATACTAATAGAGCCACATGCTCACTCGGTTTGCACATGATGTAGGCCTATGGACTGAACAAGAAACCACCAAAAATTTTAACCAGTCATCGTTCTCACAACACTGAGGACCAGTCATTCGAAATGACTTCTCCATGCATTTTATGCATTGGTAAAAGCACTATGATGAAAAGTGTGATATGTTTTCAGGTATCTCCTATACTAATAGAGCCACATGCTCACTCGGTTTGCCACATGATGTAGGCCTATGGACTGAACAAGAAACCACCAAAATTTTAACCAGTCATCGTTCTCACAACACTGAGGACCAGTCATTCGAAATGACTTCTCCATGCATTTTATGCATTGGTAAAAGCACTATGATGAAAAGTGTGATATGTTTTCAGGTATCTCCTATACTAATAGAGCCACATGCTCACCGGTTTGCCACATGATGTAGGCCTATGGACTGAACAAGAAACCACCAAAAATTTTAACCAGTCATCGTTCTCACAACACTGAGGACCAGTCATTCGAAATGACTTCTCCATGCATTTTATGCATTGGTAAAAGCACTATGATGAAAAGTGTGATATGTTTTCAGGTATCTCCTATACTAATAGAGCCACATGCTCACTCGGTTTGCCACATGATGTAGGCCTATGGACTGAACAAGAAACCACCAAAAATTTTAACCAGTCATCGTTCTCACAACACTGAGGACCAGTCATTCGAAATGACTTCTCCATGCATTTTATGCATTGGTAAAAGCACTATGATGAAAAGTGTGATATGTTTTCAGGTATCTCCTATACTAATAGAGCCACATGCTCACCGGTTTGCCACATGATGTAGGCCTATGGACTGAACAAGAAACCACCAAAATTTTAACCAGTCATCGTTCTCACAACACTGAGGACCAGTCATTCGAAATGACTTCTCCATGCATTTTATGCATTGGTAAAAGCACTATGATGAAAAGTGTGATATGTTTTCAGGTATCTCCTATACTAATAGAGCCACATGCTCACCGGTTTGCCACATGATGTAGGCCTATGGACTGAACAAGAAACCACCAAAAATTTTAACCAGTCATCGTTCTCACAACACTGAGGACCAGTCATTCGAAATGACTTCTCCATGCATTTTATGCATTGGTAAAAGCACTATGATGAAAAGTGTGATATGTTTTCAGGTATCTCCTATACTAATAGAGCCACATGCTCACCGGTTTGCCACATGATGTAGGCCTATGGACTGAACAAGAAACCACCAAAAATTTTAACCAGTCATCGTTCTCACAACACTGAGGACCAGTCATTCGAAATGACTTCTCCATGCATTTTATGCATTGGTAAAAGCACTATGATGAAAAGTGTGATATGTTTTCAGGTATCTCCTATACTAATAGAGCCACATGCTCACCGGTTTGCCACATGATGTAGGCCTATGGACTGAACAAGAAACCACCAAAAATTTTAACCAGTCATCGTTCTCACAACACTGAGGACCAGTCATTCGAAATGACTTCTCCATGCATTTTATGCATTGGTAAAAGCACTATGATGAAAAGTGTGATATGTTTTCAGGTATCTCCTATACTAATAGAGCCACATGCTCACCGGTTTGCCACATGATGTAGGCCTATGGACTGAACAAGAAACCACCAAAAATTTTAACCAGTCATCGTTCTCACAACACTGAGGACCAGTCATTCGAAATGACTTCTCCATGCATTTTATGCATTGGTAAAAGCACTATGATGAAAAGTGTGATATGTTTTCAGGTATCTCCTATACTAATAGAGCCACATGCTCACCGGTTTGCCACATGATGTTAGGCCTATGGACTGAACAAGAAACCACCAAAAATTTTAACCAGTCATCGTTCTCACAACACTGAGGACCAGTCATTCGAAATGACTTCTCCATGCATTTTATGCATTGGTAAAAGCACTATGATGAAAAGTGTGATATGTTTTCAGGTATCTCCTATACTAATAGAGCCACATGCTCACCGGTTTGCCACATGATGTAGGCCTATGGACTGAACAAGAAACCACCAAAAATTTTAACCAGTCATCGTTCTCACAACACTGAGGACCAGTCATTCGAAATGACTTCTCCATGCATTTTATGCATTGGTAAAAGCACTATGATGAAAAGTGTGATATGTTTTCAGGTATCTCCTATACTAATAGAGCCACATGCTCACCGGTTTGCCACATGATGTAGGCCTATGGACTGAACAAGAAACCACCAAAAATTTTAACCAGTCATCGTTCTCACAACACTGAGGACCAGTCATTCGAAATGACTTCTCCATGCATTTTATGCATTGGTAAAAGCACTATGATGAAAAGTGTGATATGTTTTCAGGTATCTCCTATACTAATAGAGCCACATGCTCACCGGTTTGCCACATGATGTAGGCCTATGGACTGAACAAGAAACCACCAAAAATTTTAACCAGTCATCGTTCTCACAACACTGAGGACCAGTCATTCGAAATGACTTCTCCATGCATTTTATGCATTGGTAAAAGCACTATGATGAAAAGTGTGATATGTTTTCAGGTATCTCCTATACTAATAGAGCCACATGCTCACCGGTTTGCCACATGATGTAGGCCTATGGACTGAACAAGAAACCACCAAAAATTTTAACCAGTCATCGTTCTCACAACACTGAGGACCAGTCATTCGAAATGACTTCTCCATGCATTTTATGCATTGGTAAAAGCACTATGATGAAAAGTGTGATATGTTTTCAGGTATCTCCTATACTAATAGAGCCACATGCTCACCGGTTTGCCACATGATGTAGGCCTAT
Organism: Ranitomeya imitator; assembly: GCF_032444005.1. Taxonomy (NCBI): domain Eukaryota; kingdom Metazoa; phylum Chordata; class Amphibia; order Anura; family Dendrobatidae; genus Ranitomeya; species Ranitomeya imitator. Next base: position 256,912 of record NW_027194906.1, read on the forward strand.
GGACTGAACAAGAAACCACCAAAAATTTTAACCAGTCATCGTTCTCACAAACACTGAGGACCAGTCATTCGAAATGACTTCTCCATGCATTTTATGCATTGGTAAAAGCACTATGATGAAAAGTGTGATATGTTTTCAGGTATCTCCTATACTAATAGAGCCACATGCTCACCGGTTTGCCACATGATGTAGGCCTATGGACTGAACAAGAAACCACCAAAAATTTTAACCAGTCATCGTTCTCACAACACTGAGGACCAGTCATTCGAAATGACTTCTCCATGCATTTTATGCATTGGTAAAAGCACTATGATGAAAAGTGTGATATGTTTTCAGGTATCTCCTATACTAATAGAGCCACATGCTCACCGGTTTGCCACATGATGTAGGCCTATGGACTGAACAAGAACCACCAAAAATTTTAACCAGTCATCGTTCTCACAACACTGAGGACCAGTCATTCGAAATGACTTCTCCATGCATTTTATGCATTGGTAAAAGCACTATGATGAAAAGTGTGATATGTTTTCAGGTATCTCCTATACTAATAGAGCCACATGCTCACCGGTTTGCCACATGATGTAGGCCTATGGACTGAACAAGAAACCACCAAAAATTTTAACCAGTCATCGTTCTCACAACACTGAGGACCAGTCATTCGAAATGACTTCTCCATGCATTTTATGCATTGGTAAAAGCACTATGATGAAAAGTGTGATATGTTTTCAGGTATCTCCTATACTAATAGAGCCACATGCTCACCGGTTTGCCACATGATGTAGGCCTATGGACTGAACAAGAAACCACCAAAATTTTAACCAGTCATCGTTCTCACAACACTGAGGACCAGTCATTCGAATGACTTCTCATGCATTTTATGCATTGGTAAAAGCACTATGATGAAAAGTGTGATATGTTTTCAGGTATCTCCTATACTAATAGAGCCACATGCTCACCGGTTTGCCACATGATGTAGGCCTATGGACTGAACAAGAAACCACCAAAAATTTTAACCAGTCATCGTTCTCACAACACTGAGGACCAGTCATTCGAAATGACTTCTCCATGCATTTTATGCATTGGTAAAAGCACTATGATGAAAAGTGTGATATGTTTTCAGGTATCTCCTATACTAATAGAGCCACATGCTCACCGGTTTGCCACATGATGTAGGCCTATGGACTGAACAAGAAACCACCAAAAATTTTAACCAGTCATCGTTCTCACAACACTGAGGACCAGTCATTCGAAATGACTTCTCCATGCATTTTATGCATTGGTAAAAGCACTATGATGAAAAGTGTGATATGTTTTCAGGTATCTCCTATACTAATAGAGCCACATGCTCACCGGTTTGCCACATGATGTAGGCCTATGGACTGAACAAGAAACCACCAAAAATTTTAACCAGTCATCGTTCTCACAACACTGAGGACCAGTCATTCGAAATGACTTCTCCATGCATTTTATGCATTGGTAAAAGCACTATGATGAAAAGTGTGATATGTTTTCAGTATCTCCTATACTAATAGAGCCACATGCTCACCGGTTTGCCACATGATGTAGGCCTATGGACTGAACAAGAAACCACCAAAATTTTAACCAGTCATCGTTCTCACAACACTGAGGACCAGTCATTCGAAATGACTTCTCCATGCATTTTATGCATTGGTAAAAGCACTATGATGAAAAGTGTGATATGTTTTCAGGTATCTCCTATACTAATAGAGCCACATGCTCACCGGTTTGCCACATGATGTAGGCCTATGGACTGAACAAGAAACCACCAAAAATTTTAACCAGTCATCGTTCTCACAACACTGAGGACCAGTCATTCGAAATGACTTCTCCATGCATTTTATGCATTGGTAAAAGCACTATGATGAAAAGTGTGATATGTTTTCAGGTATCTCCTATACTAATAGAGCCACATGCTCACCGGTTTGCCACATGATGTAGGCCTATGGACTGAACAAGAAACCACCAAAAATTTTAACCAGTCATCGTTCTCACAACACTGAGGACCAGTCATTCGAAATGACTTCTCCATGCATTTTATGCATTGGTAAAAGCACTATGATGAAAAGTGTGATATGTTTTCAGGTATCTCCTATACTAATAGAGCCACATGCTCACCGGTTTGCCACATGATGTAGGCCTATGGACTGAACAAGAAACCACCAAAAATTTGTAACCAGTCATCGTTCTCACAACACTGAGGACCAGTCATTCGAAATGACTTCTCCATGCATTTTATGCATTGGTAAAAGCACTATGATGAAAAGTGTGATATGTTTTCAGGTATCTCCTATACTAATAGAGCCACATGCCTCACCGGTTTGCCACATGATGTAAGCCTATGGACTGAACAAGAAACCACCAAAAATTTTAACCAGTCATCGTTCTCACAACACTGAGGACCAGTCATTCGAAATGACTTCTCCATGCATTTTATGCATTGGTAAAAGCACTATGATGAAAAGTGTGATATGTTTTCAGGTATCTCCTATACTAATAGAGCCACATGCTCACCGGTTTGCCACATGATGTAGGCCTATGGACTGAACAAGAAACCACCAAAAATTTTAACCAGTCATCGTTCTCACAACACTGAGGACCAGTCATTCGAAATGACTTCTCCATGCATTTTATGCATTGGTAAAAGCACTATGATGAAAAGTGTGATATGTTTTCAGGTATCTCCTATACTAATAGAGCCACATGCTCACCGGTTTGCCACATGATGTAGGCCTATGGACTGAACAAGAAACCACCAAAAATTTTAACCAGTCATCGTTCTCACAACACTGAGGGACCAGTCATTCGAAATGACTTCTCCATGCATTTTATGCATTGGTAAAAGCACTATGATGAAAAGTGTGATATGTTTTCAGGTATCTCCTATACTAATAGAGCCACATGCTCACCGGTTTGCCACATGATGTAGGCCTATGGAACTGAACAAGATACCACCAAAATTTTAACCAGTCATCGTTCTCAACAACACTGAGGGACCAGTCATTCGAAATGACTTCTCCATGCATTTTATGCCTTGGTAAAGAGCACTATGATGAAAAGTGTGATTGTTTTCAGGTATCTCCTATACTAATAGAGCCAACATGCTCACCGGTTTGCCACATGATGTAGCCTATGGACTGAACAAGAAACCACCAAAAATTTTAACCTCAGATCATTCGTTCTCA